>NW_010167092.1:29087-71326 GCF_000695765.1 Mesitornis unicolor
AGGAGGAGCCAAGTGTTGCAGTGACGGATGCACCACACTGAAAAGGGGGGTGGTGTGATGCTATTCATGTGTCTCATCCCCTACATATTCCGGGCCTGCAAGTCTGCAGTGTTCCAAGGGACCAGGGCATGCTGGTCACAGCAGTACTGACGGACTTACTAAATGACAAAACTTTTCTGTCAGTTACTCAGTTGTGCATTACTGTAAACCCAAGTTCAAATTAAGGTGTGCAGTCACGGGTAACAGGCCAAATCTGCCCCAGTGCAAGCCAGGGTTATTTCTGCTGAAGTCACTGGGCTCCTTTTGATGCAGAGCTGATGTCCTTGAGAGAAGAGTGAGGCCTGATTTGAAGGAAAGAAAAGGTACCTGAGCTGCTAAGAAATGAGCTGTGAGACACTGACGGGAGAGTTTCCTCCTAGGTCTGCGGTTGAGGACACAGCACTCTGTGGACTGGGGGCAGGTGGAATCCTAAGGGATCATGACTAATAACACATACGTTCATATATTCAGGCTTTGATGCTATGGCTCATGCACCTGGGGCACTCGCACTGTTCTACAGCACACTCAGTCCCTGTAGCAGTGCTACTTCAACCTGAAGCCACCATCCTAAGAAGCTCTGAATGAGTGAAATTGTCTTCCCTCTGCTTGTCTTCTTATACTGCTTATAATGAAGAAACGAGCAGCCCATCTCCCAGCACGTCAAACCCACATCCTGTGGGTACTTTTATTCTTACACTTGGTATTCTGTGCTGATTTAGAGCAACGCTGAAAAAATGCAACAGAGACCTTAGAGAAACAGACGTTGCTCAGATTTCAGGTGGGGACGAAGGAAAGGAGGGATGTCCAGGGAATCGCTAGGGTTGGAGCACAGCGTGAGTAATGCTGCCAAAGTGAGAAAAGCTGTACTGGAGATACATCAGAGCAAACGCAAGGTGAGGCAGAGCTTTATCCAAAGTATGTGTAGGTGCAGTGTGGCCCACATGTCTGAGAAACGGGTACAATGCATGCTCAGTGCCTGTGTGCACTGTGGGTTGTGTTGTCAGTGCAGCAATGGGTGTTTCCTGGCGGAGGCTGGGACTTGCAGCTCCTCTGTAGCAACCAGCCATCAGCTGCTCAGCTCTCCGAATTACTGCAACAACTCTAGCACTGACCCATTTCTTGCAGTTGCCATCTGCTACTATGGAAACAGCAGTTCTCCTGCTACGGAGCCGTCTTTGCTGCAACACGTACGAGAGGCAAAAACAAACAAAAAAAGGGTGATCAGAAGTGCTGCTGCTTTTCCTGTCAGTGCACATCTGTGCCCGTTCTGCTTCCTGTTAGCAAGAACTTCTGACCGCAGAGCAGCAGCGCAGGAGCGCAGCAGAGGGAAGACAACCTCACCCAGCGATGGGGTGTGATCTGCTCCTGCCAGTGTGTGCAGTCTGAGCCATTTTTAGGGTTTATGGGGACAGAACTAACGTGTGTGTCTCTCTGAAAGGACCAGGACACACTGTTATCTCCAGCAGCCTGCTGTGACTGCAGTGTCGGTCAGCTATCACACCGAGAGGCTGCGCAGTCATGCTCTGGTGTAAGACTGAAGTGCTGCTGAGTGACAGAGGCCTTTCAACAGAGAAATGCCAGTTGGGCGGTGCGTGTTTCTTTAGCTCTCAGTTCATTCAGGCTTTCTCCTGACGCTGAAAGTCTGAACTGAGATGGCTTTGATTACTGCAGTTACCCAAGTATTTAGTTTTAAAAAGAATAGAAGGAAAAAATATTTTTTAAATTTCCTTTCGGGTAATTAACTACAAGCAACAAAAGCACTCCTGGAAAAATCCACGCTGATGAGCAGAAGGTTCTGTTCTGTGTGCTTCTGTGCCTGACAGGAAAGCTGCACTGAAGTCACACTTCAAATGAGACCAATTTAAAGAAACACGGTATCCAAGCACCGCAGTTTCAATCACCTCCATCCTGACGTGGTCTTGTGTCTAACTGCAAGAATTTTAACTGTCCTGCCTGTGTATTACACAAGACAGAATAACTCAACAGGCAGCAGAAATGTGAGAACAGAAATCTTATCTGTTAAGTTAGAGGTGTCACGGCCCGCTTTAAAAAGTGAGCTCTTTTATCCCGGCACCACGACAGAGCGATACAAATCACTCAGAAGGAGGGTGTAAGCAATGTTTTTACTAGATAAGATACATGCCTTGAAAAAAACACTGGATTCAACCCTTCCAACAACCCGTGGGCAACAGAATACCGACAAGAAACCGAAATGGCCCCAAAATTACGGGAACAGGGTGCAACTTAGCAACACTGTACCAATTTGACTAGCAGAACCGAGAGAACTTAGCTTAACACTGCAACCCGAAACCAAACCTGCCAGCTACAGCCCGCAAAAAGGAAAAGAGAACAAGAAAATGAGAAAAAGGAGAGAAAAGAAAGAAAGAGTTATCAGAGAAGTAGAAAAGGTGAGGGACGGTCACCAGCAGTTTCTTTGTCTTGTCCAGGCTGGAAGATGGTGGGTGATCACACCGTCTCAGGCTTAAGTGGGGCTGTTTAAACTCTTCCCTCCCACCCCTTGCCTGTACCAGGCCATAGGGCACTCAGCAGGACATGACGCCCCTCTCCTGGGTAGACCTGGACATGCTCTCAAGAACGGCCATTCCTGCCACTGGGGGGGTCACTCCTGAGAATCACCTGCTTTGAGGTATTTAACCCACGCCATGCCACACCAGGCCCATACAAGAGGTCACTGAGTGGTTGAGTCTGTGGTTTATAACTCTTTTGTATAGACCTGTGATAAAAACATAGCACAGACCAGGAGCACACAGCGACCGCAGGGACGTCAGGGCACAGCTGAGGGAGCCTGGCAGAGGAGGAGGGTTCCAGGGCTGTCCCCATGCAGGGACCCCTGTGTGTGCTCTGAATGAGGACCAGGAGCTGCCACAGCAGAGACCAACACACCAGAGAGGGCTTTGGTGATCATCTGGGAGTCTGACATGATGCACACAGTAATACTTCACTTACACGGAATCTTGCAAAAGATGTTCCTAAAATAAAGCTGTTTGCCACCTTAGTGGGAAGAAGTAAGAGGATGTTTTAATGTAACTGCAGGAAAACTCCCGTCTGTAACCCCAGACATGCACATCATCGGGGAATCCAAAACTGCTGAAATCTTTGTTGTGTGTACTGGAGTTACAAAACAGAGTCTAAGTATGTCTCAAAACACAGAGAAAGCGACCTAGGACTTATATGTATGTGTATATATGTGTGTGTGTGTATGCACCTACCTATTAAGAAATCATGCATTTTAAAGTTACACATATTCTTTATGTGTCTGCAGAGGTGTATTTAGTGCATTCTGAACATCCTCCGGGACTCGCCCTGCACAGAGGTTCTGTGAGGTGATGAAATGGTAAAACCGAAAGAGGAGCAGGATCTGGGGAGTTCAACCGAATGGTTCGCTGTCCACTTACACACTCTGAAGCCGTGATTGTCAGTGAGCTGGACATGAAAGACTGCCCCTCGTTCAAGCTCACCAGAACTTCCAGGGTTCTGAAAAGAAAGCAGACAAAGTCAGCAGCCGTAAAGCAGCGGCCAGCTCAGACACTGCTGTGGGGACTCCTGAAGAGAGGCTCCCACGGAGGACGAGGGACGTAACCGCCAGGAACCCAGCACTAACACCAGGGCTTTGGGGCATCGCTCAGAACCCGCTGGTGGGTGCTGGGTGCTCGAGACACGCAGCTCTGACAGGGCTGGGCCTTAGGCTTCCGCAAAACACCTTCTGGTCATGTCACACCGAGCTTGCTTTTCCTCCATTTACGCTGCCTAAAATGAACTGCATTAAACATCTGCAGTCTCCCGTGGTACTGTTGATGACTATTTGGGAATAATTTTATAGAGAGCTATAGAGAATCCCTCTATTCTGTGCAGCATAAAATGCCGCAAAAAGTTTTACATGACATAAACTGGAGTTCAGCTGTAAAAACGTCGTCGTTTTGTCTGCTCCATAAACATTCCTTTAGTGGTACGCAGACATTATGGATAAAAATGTCGGATAATTATAAATGGTCAAGGCTGTCTATAAATAGTACATAAACACTGCACACAAATAGTATGTGGTTTGCATCCTACAAATTAACCCTAGAAGAAAACAACACATGGTGAATGTTAAACAGAAGAAGACTCTTCAGCTTCTCTGGCTGGGATTCCCGAGATTCAGACAGTTTATGTTAGGCATAGATGTAATTAAATAAAAATATAGATATCCACGAACGAACATGATTAATCATTTATACCGTTCTTCTATGTCATGAATTCTTATTCTGGCACAAGTGCTTTAGTCAATATGGGGTTCAAAGCTATTTTAACTAATTTGGATAATTTCTATTTCAGTTTCAGTAAAAATGAAGTAAGTTGCTTCTGCTAAACTCATTTTTAAATGGTCTGTATTATGAATAATTGATCTGACAGGAAGAATAACTCTAATTTACTTCTAATTATCACTGGAATAACTGAATCAGAACAGATAAGAAATAAAGAAAAAACCAGTTCCCTCCCAAGTCATTAAAGCAAACTGCACCAGGACTTCTGCTAGCGATGACTTTTTAAAGTGTGATGTTTATTATTATTCATTATTTTCCCTGTTTGCCAGTTTACTGAGCAATGCCGTGGCCGTGGCAGCGTGGCAGCTCTGCTTGCCCGCCCGGCAGGACGGTGCTGCTGGCGTCGCGGGGCGAGGGTTTCACCGCGCGCCTGGTCGTGTTGGCAGGGTTTGGTGTGTGCTGACACAGCGCAGGTCCTCACGGGTGTCCCGGAGAAACGCCCGCGTTCAAACGTAACCCTGCTGGAGATATGCCATCGTAAACACCTCACAGGGGCTCCTCCTGTCCGGGGCCCTTCCCTGCAGCTCCTTTCCCTTGTGCCCTGGCCGTGCACGGACTGCACTGACTGCGGCTGTGCGGGTGCAACTGGAAGCAACTGGGCACACAGACGCCAAGGAATCCACAGCACACAGGTATTTTTGGATGGCAGCTTTCCAGTGGCACGAATTCAAGGAGAAAAGGTGAAGCTCCTAGTGACTCATTTCCCCTGCCAGCCCTGTCTTTTTCGAGCACGGTTCAGAGAAACGCCACGGGCTCCACACCAAGTTCTGACCGTGGCTGCCAAGAAAAGGCATTTGTTGTGGTTGTGTTTGCCGGACATTAAAGCTCTTGGGCCTTTCTGCTCTGTCTGAGCTTCCCTAAGCACTGGTGGGTGCCTTCCCACTGACGGATGCCATAACTGGGATTACGGGGCTTGGCCTGAAGCCGCCTAAGAACCCTTCCAACTGCACTGCACCCAAATGTAGTACACCAAGTAATTTTCATTTTAAATGACCGTATCATGTTCTTTAAGAGCCTAAATCCTAATATAGCTCCTGCACTGACTGTCTTTGCAGTCGTACTTTAACTGTGTCTAAATACATCTTAGGTTTTCCTCAGCTCTTTTATCGTTCTTTGGAGCCACTTCTGCAGTCTCCTGTGGGGCAAAGCTCCCGCCGAGATCAGAAATGACTCTGCCTGAGCAGCAGGGACAGCGGCTGGATGTGCCCACTGACATCTGACTGCAGCTGGTGCCAGCTGCTGGCGTCGGATTTCCACACTGCTGTCAGACACTCGCTGCTTCTCCATTTCAGTTTTTTTAAAAAATCAAATTGGAATTCTCAACATACAGCAGTGTCCCTATACACCAGCACTGTCCCTGCACACCAGCACTCTCCCTGCACACCAGCAGTGTCCTTATACACCAGCACTGTCCCTGCACACCAGCACTGTCCCTATACACCAGCAGTGTCCCTGCACTCCAGCACTGTCCCTATACACCAGCAGTGTCCCTATACACCAGCAGTGTCCCTATGCACCAGCACTGTCCCTATACACCAGCACTGTCCTTATACACCAGCAGTGTCCCTGCACACCAGCACTGTCCCTATGCACCAGTGCTGTCCCTGCACAACAGCACTGTCCCTATACACCAGCAGTGTCCCTATACACCAGCAGTGTCCCTATACACCAGCAGTGTCCCTATACATCAGCAGTGTCCCTATACATCAGCAGTGTCCGTGCACACCAGCAGTGTCCATGCACACCAGCACTGTCCCTATACACCAGCAGTGTCCCTGCACACCAGCACTGTCCCTATGCACCAGTGCTGTCCCTGCACTCCAGCACTGTCCCTATACACCAGCAGTGTCCCTATACACCAGCACTGTCCCTATACACCAGCACTGTCCCTGCACACCAGCACTGTCCCTATACACCAGCACTGTCTCTATACACCAGCAGTGTCCCTGCACACCAGCAGTGTCCCTATACACCAGCAGTGTCCCTATACACCAGCACTGTCCCTATACACCAGCAGCGTCCCTGCACACCAGCACTGTCCCTATACACCAGCAGTGTCCCTATACACCAGCACTGTCCCTATACACCAGCAGAGTCCCTGCACTCC
Organism: Mesitornis unicolor; assembly: GCF_000695765.1. Classification (NCBI taxonomy): domain Eukaryota; kingdom Metazoa; phylum Chordata; class Aves; order Mesitornithiformes; family Mesitornithidae; genus Mesitornis; species Mesitornis unicolor. The sequence goes on from NW_010167092.1 coordinate 35,559, forward strand.
AGCAGCGTCCCTGCACTCCAGCAGTGTCCGTGCACAGCAGCACTGCAGCAGGCCCCAGAAAAGGGCAGGGGTAGCACCCGTGCCTCACTGACAGCAGGACCCAAAGCTGTGACTCCCAGTGACAGCAGGGAGCGGTTTGGGTCCCTGTGCTGCGTGGCTGCTGTCAAGCTCCACGTCCCCCAACCCCTGGCTGTCAGCTGGTGACAAAGATCCCGAGCAGCAGGCTCACTGAGCACATCAGCCATCGCGGCAGATCCGGGCCCGGAAGAACAACCGGTCTCTGTATCAACTCCCACTCTGATACACCGCTGCAGGGGCAGCCTTTTGAGGTTTTCGTAGGAGTTGATCACAGTCGTTCACTTCCAGACGCCACAGAGTGAACTCACACAGATAATTATCTCATCTTCAAAAGGATGAACCTGTCAACATACAAAATCACTTCTTCCCTGAAATTGTCATGTCTGTAGGGTATAAGAAAAGCGTTTTTTCATGTCTGTGGCATCCACCTGTTAGATGGGCTATGTGCAACTCTGACTCATACAAGCACCACCCCTTCAAATTTGGGAGTTCCAAAAACAAGGCACCATATTTCTTCTACACACTCATTCATGAATGTCCAAGAGAAAGCCCTATTCATAAATACATCCAGTGTTTACTACCTGCTCAGGAGGGTGCCTTTAGCTCAGCACTCTGCGGAAACTGCAAATATTTGGAAAAGAAAATGACACTCGGAGGTGATTACGTTTACATTACACCCCTCGCTGTGCTCACACCCCACCACCACAGCTGTGCAGGGAGCCAGAGCACCCCTGGAGTACACCAGGACTTGTCACATAGCCCTGTTAGTGCCCAGGCCAGCAAGAGGGATACGGGGTTTGTACCAGCACAGACCCAAACGAGGGCTGAACTCCTGAGAGCTGCCACAAAACAGAGTCACCATCTCCTCAGGTCAACCTCGATAAAACCCACAAAGAACACTGACCTGTAAATGTCGACGCTGCTGGGGCAGCCCAAGCTGTGTGACACCCTTGCCTGCGGGAAGGGGAGCAGACCAGGGGTCACAACCAGAGGCTCTGATCCCTGGGGCCACTGGCTCCATGCACAAAGAGCCAGGCCCTGGAGCAGCCGCAGGCAGAACACCAGGAGCCAGGCGGTGACACTGCGGCTGTTCCTCACCCTCAGAAGCGCAGCAGAGCCAAACCCTGTCCTCGGAGCCTCTCACCCAGGGTGCTCCGCTCTTTCGACCACTTCGGACACAGCGCTTGAGCCAAGTGGAATCAGAGGTGGCAAACTGGAGCTAATGAGCACGTGCAATTAACGGGCTGTGCAGTGCAGCCAGTCACAAGTTCAAGTGCTTTTTACAGACCACGGGTCCGATGTGCCATTTTCCAGGGGTCCATACTTTTAAAGCTATTTCACTGTAACAGGAAAAACTGGGGGTTTATTTACAGGTGATAGCCCTCGCTCAATGTGGAAGAGATATGCCTATACTTTGTCTGTGAAGTATCCCTTTTTTGGATGGGAACCAACTCTGGGGAAACTCGGTCTGAAAAGAGCTTTTAAAAAATGATCTTATTTGTGCCCAAAGTTACCCACAACGCTTGCAATTTTAAACCGCATCAGTCACGGCCCGCTAGCCGTGCTAGTAAATCATGTACCAAAAAATGTGACTCGAGCAGGCCCAACAATCGCAATTCCTCCTCTCCTTTATGCCCACTGCTGCTTTATTGTTACAGGAGAGGAACGTGGCCCGCTGCCATATGTCACTGCAGCTCTGGCCTGAAGACTTTCATACCCTGTGAAATACAGCTGACATTTCAATCCACAGTAACCTATTTGCAAAGTATTCATTTGCTCCTTACTTTATGAGCATCCAATAAAAGGCTGCCATTTTATGACCCATTAAAAAAGATGAAAAAAAAAATTAAATAAAATTGTGAAAGACATTTGCTGGAAGTAATAAATAATTTACCTCCAATTTTCACGCACTGAAAATTAAACTGGCAACTGCTCAAAAAGTTATTAAAATTATGGTGACTAAAGGTGTTTTGGAACCAAGTGGCAGCATTAAAATAGCAAAAATGCTGTACACAGTGGCAAGGGAAAAAAATACACGTGTACTTCAAAGGGTGCTTTCCCTTAAACAAATACTTCCATCAGTTAATATACAGCTTTATTACATAGCTAATACTGGTGAGCCAACAGTAAATGTGTGTGCTCATGTGTTCTAAATGTCTCTGTATACGTTTTTGCACACATACACGTATGCACACTGAAATCACACACTGGGAAATGCTAGCAGTGGTGGGAGAACGGTTCGGTGGAGCCATGGATTTAAGTATAATTTGCTGTGTGCCCATGTCTTTACTCCCCATGTGATTTACCAGCCCCGCACCACAGTCCGGTAGCACCGCAGGGTGCTGCTGTGACCACACTTCATGTTGATGGTCACCTGAAACGTGGGGAAACTGGAACACGCGGTGACTGACAGGGGCACGGTCAGGTTTTTAACCCAAAATGTGCACCTCTATCCACAGCCGGGACAAATACAAGGTCTCATTCAGCGCCAGTATTGTGGTTTAGAGTCTGAAGGACAAGCTCCACTGCCAAAACGCACAGCCCTCGCCTCAGGAGGTGCACTGAAACCCGTGGTGCCAGGCCCGCGTGGTGCTGCCCCTCGCGCTGTGCCCAGGGCCGGCAGTCGGTGCAGTGGCTCACACAGGAGACACAGGGGCTCAGCCCTGGGGCAGCTGCAGGACTGAGCCCCAGGCTGTGCTGTCTCACTGCATGGACACAGAGTTCATCTGACCAGCTCCTGTGTGGACTCAACTCCTGTTTACCCACCCAGGTCACCAATCAAAGCACACAGCATCCTCTCTCTGTTCTCAAACACCGCAGGACCACACCTCTGATGTCCCCATGGCAGGGGGGCAATGCAAGGCCGCAGAGGAAGGTGTGTCACATCCACACCTCTGGTTTTGCTGCTGGTCCTGAATCCAGAGCCCCAGCCGCACAGGACACAGCAGGGGCCCCAGAGCAGCACCACAAACCCTGCCTGACAAAACAGTGCGGCCCCACTGCCCCAAGGGGCCTCTAGCCTGGGAAGCACGGGACACAGTCTGTGGTCAATGGGAATTTTACTGGACACAGTTTATAACCTGCAACTACAACAAATGCTCAGAGCTCACCTCCCACCAACCACACAGGCATAGGAAGGAGTATACCGTTATCTTCCCGAGCAGAGCTAGACCTGCACTCTATGCAAATCATTATGGTGGTTTTGGTAAGAATTTTAGAGCAGTCTTTTTTGTGTGACACACATACACACACACAGAGCTTCTTGGTGTAGCTTAGCACTGACACAAAGTCAAATTACAGCGGTCTTCGGATCCCCTCCAAAGTGTTCAGTACACTGCTGGTTTGGGTTTGCCCTGCCATGGGACGTGGACAGCAGTGCAGCGGCACGTAAGGATCTCACTGCTGGAAAGTGCTTGTGAATTTGAAAAAACTGGAAGCTAGCAATGAATCAGCTCTGATCTCACGGAATCATGGGAACCTGCAATAACGGGGTATGAAATGTCATTATTATGTTAAATTAGTCTATTAATTCAGCTCAGGATACTATGTCCACTGCATAATATTAAGCACTTAGTTCTGCTCACGCACTTTCTTAATGCTCTGGGAACACCGTGTGCCCTACTGAGGAACGTGAAGGACTGCATTAGAAATTACTACTGATCGTAACATCAGATCCATATGTCTTAGGAGCCAGTTAGCCTATACAATTCATTGAGGATGTTTCCATCTGTGAATAGTTCCCATTATAATCTAATTGTGTCAAACTAAATGTATTTCTAAAATATTATCAGAAGTTAATATTTATAACAGACATTAAGCCTAATCCAGCCATATTTCCAATTTCCCCCTATCTGAAGTTATTTCTTTATCTTCTTTTTTGGGGGGTAGACAGGGACAGATTGCACCAGTGCTACCGGGGATGAACAGCTGTGTCTGCTGAGGGATAATGCTGACATCCCACCAACTGCCCTAATCAGTTGATGGAGAAGGATCCCAGGCACCTGTGCCAATGAGCACAGGTGAAGACAACTGGGAGATGCCATCCCACCAGTGGGCTGAGGCGGCCGCAGGAAGTCAAAAGGAGGTGAGCACACCCATCTTCCTGTTTGGGTGCTGTGGGCCGTCAGAGCTGCTCCTGCTGTGAGAGGAGAAGAATTTTTGGGGAAGCCTCTATGGCTGGTGGTCCCTCTGTGACAGTGGGCTGCCCCTTCGCCTTCACCAGTGCTGTGACCGACCGCTGGGAGGTGGCTCCTCAGGTGAGTTTGTGTGCTCTGACCTGTTGTGGTGGTTGCTGAGGTTATCTAGGGTGTGGGGTGTCCTGGTCAGCAAGCCACCTCTTAGCTGGGGAAGCTGTTTAATCCTAGTTTTAACATATCACCTTCTCTCTGCTCAGTGTCACAATGTGCTTTACAGGCTAAGGATGACACTTTGAAAAGGGGTCCTTAAAGTCATGCTTGAGAATTTAAACAAGTTGCGTAACTTTCAAGTGGCAAACTACTGCCTGCACACACCCCTAAGATTAACGAGCAGCTTAGTTCTGTGGCCAAATTAATCTCTTGCTTTGATAATGTTCTTCAGTTAGTAATGCCACAAAAGTAAAATAAAGGTAGTTCGTTAGCTGGGAAGAGGACAGAAAATGCTCAACGCACGCTATGAAATGTTCGTTCTTTCTCAAATTACTCTAAAAGGTACAAGTCAAATCTGCAGCTTGCCTACAGCTTCCGTTTTTTGGCACTTCTTCCCTGCGATTGCAACATGTTTCCCAAAATTTTACCTTTCTCAGCCAAGAAGGAGAAAGAGCCAAAATAAAAATATTAGTAATTCCAGCCATAGAAGGGCAGAGCAATTATCTCCTTAACCTGGTTTTCAGTTACTCACTTTCATGTCACTAGAAAACTCAGCTAAGTTACACACAACTTTTCTCAGTACCTCTTAAAGTAGTTAAGTTTATGTTCTGGTCACGTTAATGAACTTGAGGAAGTTATGGGCTTGTCTGAATAAATATGTTAACTGGTGTGTTTACCTCAACACTCTGCAAATCACACGGGCTTGTGTATTTCAGTATCTGCATGCAGCTCGTGCGGGAGCTAGACCTGGTCTGACTTGTGGAGAGCATCACTTAAACACGTGTTTAGACTTACTTTGTAATAGCTTGTTCAGAATGTTTTAGGGTATCTACTTCATGTTTTCTCTCCTTCTGGAAAAGGGCTGTGGCAAGACCAAGGCTTCTGAGTTGCAGCTGTTACTGATAATGCTGCTGGGAAGGTGCTGGTGTGGGCTGAGCGCAGCAGTGATTTTCGGTTCTGGAGTACCTGTGTTGTGAGCAGTGTGACTGCTGGATGGAAGTGTGTGTGTGAGAGGTAGTGCGGTACCTGCAGTAGTGCGGTCTGTCATGCCAATGCTCCACAGTAGGATGTGAAAATCGGGGCTCAGTTAGGTCTAAATATGAGCTTATAGCCCGCCTGGTTGTTGAATGCTTGCAGCCTTAGAAGGAAGTACGACTATGTAATCTTAACAATACGCTAATGACACTTTTTGTGTGGGCATGTAAATCTGGGCATCGTTCGCGCCCAGCCCCCACTCGCACACGTTTCCAAAGGCATTCATATGCCTCCTCCGAGAGAAATAACGATCTTGTATCAGCTCTCTTTCTATTTAGATATTTATTTCATATCTGCTTGAAGAATCGGGCCAATGTTTTTGAAAGCACATTTAACTATACCATATGCCTACTTAAATCATCCCTATCAAACAAGTTGTAGGATGATGCTCTGGTTCATTCTGTTCTGTTTTCCCTTCCTTCACAATGTGTTTATGTATATTTATCCAATTTGTTCTGTTCCTCCTGCCAAATTGCAGGTTTGAGATCTCGGCTATGCAGGGCAGCTGTGCTATTGTTGATGCCGTACAGAACAAAGGTCACAGGCTGAGCCTGTGCCACCAAACCAGTGACAGCTGCGTGGTAGCCATTATGGTATGGCTGCAGAGTGAGCGGGGTTCACGCACCCTCAGGACCACAAATAAATCTTACCTTGCCCTTTCGTAAGCGAGAACTCCAGCCACATTTTTAAGAAGTAATTTTTGTGCAAACTGGCCTCTTGCAAAATAGCCTGCTGTTTAATTTATAGACAAAATTCCTCCCTCTGTCTGGGGAAAAAATACCCGAACTTTAAACAGCCCCACCACAAAAAGCAAAATCTGAAAAACCTGATCTCTTCTGCTTGTATCTTGGCTTTTCTCACTTCTGAGCTTGATAAGAGTTCCCACCTGTGCCAGCCTAGGGAGCCATGGGCCACATAAAGAACAGGCTGCCACAGGACACTTCCCTCCAAAGGCTGTTCCCAAACCCAGCTCAGCAGCCCAAGTAATGAAACGCCAGGGCGGGACTGCTTCAAATGCCCTTTGTCTGCTAAGAGAGATCGATCTGCAGGGCTCGTGAACTCAGAACTGTCTGCCCCTTGGGTGGCCTGACGTAGGATTCTTTCCTCTCTGCTGCCTTTCAGAGCAGAAGCCAAGAGTCCAAAGTTATTTAAAAGGATGTTTCTTAGAGCTGCACGTAGCTTTTGAAATAGCGAAGAAAAAGGAATGTAATAGCAGGAGCAGACTGACAAGAGGAGGCACATGTCCGCAGACACAGCTCTGAGACCATACAGCTGCCTCTGAGGCTGCTGTCGAAGGCGACTTCACCAGTGCACTGTTAATTATTTAAAAGAGAGCACTGGGGAAACTACCACCACATCTGTCACCCACATGCAGGCAGAGCCTTCACTCACTGCAGGACCAGATGTGTTTATTCGAAACATACACTAACTAGCTACTTAATGGGTTAGGATTATTAGCCAGAAGTTAATTAGGCAAACATATTAAACATCAGTCACCTTACAAAGTATCAACCACAGGAAAAAGAAGGGGAAAAAGTGAAGATCCCATAAAGGAGCTGCAGTTAAAAAAAGTTATGAAATCTATCGCTGTGTGTTAATGAGAAGTGCGATGCTCTGGGTAATTGCCTTAACTGCGTGTCTCTTACACCGCAAGTGTATGAGCGCATGGGAGGACGTGAGGAGGTTTGCTGAAGCACCCACAGGTATGGAGAAGAGGGAGTTAACAGTGGCTGTCTTAGTATAGTCAAGTTAGACTTGAAAAAGGATGGCCTCACTGCTTTTGCATGTATTATACATATCCCTGAAGATGCGAGCACTTGCACGGCATCCTGCCTGCACAAAGAGCTCAGCCAGTGTAACGTGTTCTTCTTCCCCAGGAGATGAAATTCAACAGTAACTCTGGAGTTTCTGGCTCCTGGGTTCACGTCTCAAGCAGCAGTGGCTGAGTAAAAGCATAATAAGCTCTATCACTGGGCTAGTCGGGATGGGGGAGCAGGTAGGGTCCTAGGTTAGAGGCCTGCCGTGATGACCAGTTTGTAGATCACCTCTCGGCTGCTCGAGCGAGAGCAGCTGTCTAGGAACCAAGTGAGGACATGTGTGGGATGGAGCCCACAATCCATCCATCTTCGCTGTCTGTCTGTTTGCATGTTTCCATCCTCTGCCTCCTGTATCTGGTGCTGATATTAATGAAAATAATACTTGGAAACCAGAAAGCAAGGCTTCTCCTGCCAGGAGTCTGGGCAGTAACAAAAGCATCTTTCGAGGTAGCATTTGCAGCTCAGAAACATAAAGCGATGTGCGTAGTCCCAGAGATCATTTCCTGCTGTGTTTTCTTTTCAGGACAAAGGTTCTTTCTTTTTTCTTACTATTGTAAGAATATGTGCTATAAGTTCTCCAAATACATTCAGACACTCATATGACTTGGTCATTAAGGTTAACTTTTCCCTCAGTAACTCCATATTGCAAAGCCTGGAGAGGAAGTACACTTAAAGTTACCACTACCTTGTGAACTTGTGCTTTTGCCAGGAGTTCTTACTCTGAGCACCACATGATCTGTTGGTGTTCATCAGATTCTGATTTTATCTCGTGCACCGTGTGCTCTGGTTGAAGTGCAAGACTAAATGTAACCCAGGTACTTGGAAACTGGAGGCAACTAAGAATTTGGCAATACAAGCACAGTAACTTTCCTTCCTACTAGACAAAAAATAATTCCTATTTAATCTTTGCTCTTTACGTGCCACCAGCTGTTCTTGTTGGACAGGATGCAGGAAGAGATAGATGCAAGCTGAAACCAACACAACTTGAATAGAGAGCGGATAAGGTCATTAAAGAGTAGTGTGGACAACCATTGCTCGATGTGACATGAGCAAGGTTTCACATGCATGCAGGGTTATGCTTGGATTTGTCTGTCTTGGCTTTGTAATTCCTCAAGCTTACAAGCCCAAGGAGAAAGCTCCTGCTCCCTTCTATCCTGGGGCACCCTCCAGACAGGTACAATTCAATGGAAGCTGTGTGGTATTTAAATGAGAGCCATGATCCCATTTAACCTGATGCTCACCCTTTCAGTGGTGTTTTGAAACACAACCAAGCTGTTGTGTGTGGGTTCAGACAGACTCAGTCCATGTGTTTCAGGTTACAAGCAGCTTGTATATCTTGTTGGACTGAGGGGTAAATGCTGACTTCACTGTATGAGCTAACCTTAGAGCAAGCACTCTGAATTCATCAAATGCAGGATGTGTAAAGGTGGGAGCTGGCCAGAAACTGCAGCTGTGTTTGAAAAACCAACCTCTGCAGGTCTCTGTTTTAAGAAGCATGATAATGGCTCAGCCTCCTGGTTCATTTGAAGAATTCACCGCCTAGCCAAGACAAAAACCTTCTTGCTTTGCTTAGCTGAGTATCTGCATGAGATCAAATCAGGTGTTCTCAGTAGGCACCAGCAAATCCACAATCTCCTACTGTAACACAACAAAGAGAAACTAGAGTTCAAACAATGAATTGAGGTAGTTAAGTAGTAGATATATACATACGTACTACAAATATTTCAGTGAAATATCATAGGGCTGTGCTAATTTAAACTTTTGTTACTGTCATCTACTTGTCAAGCAAAAGAGAAGGTGTAAATCTTGAGTAAATAAGAGTAAGTAACGGTGAGTTCAAAGGCACCTCTGGTTCGGTTCACTTCCCTTGAGCTGTGCCTGGACAGCAAATTCAAGCCTGAGCTAAAAGGGGAGCAGATTTTCTCAAATATTCTGGAAGACCCTACAAATAGATTGCTTTTAAATGGTTGACATAGCAGAATCCAAGTCCCATTTAGTAAACTGGTTTAGGTGTAATGTTACACTTGCCCTCACAGCGTATAAGGGATCTCAAAGTACATGAAACAAAGCAATTCGGTTTTCTGGGGTTTGTCTCCTCATCCCCTTCCTGCACAGTGCACATGGTACTTTTCTTTGGGCTGTTTTTACAACGTGTAGCCTGCTCACGTCAAAATCCCAAGTAATTCTCATCAGTTGGCTGATCGGGGGTCTTTTAGAGTGAGCTGGTTTTGTAAGCAGACTGTGATTTTGCACCTCGGAAGTGGCTTGACAAGAAGGTATTTTAAATGGAGCGAGCAGCTCAGTCGTGTTGTCACGTAACCTAAGGATGCCACATCCATCTGCTGCGTGGTACTATGAAAATAGGCTTTCAAAAGAATGCTTGGTTAAATCTACAGCTGCATTTTGGAGGCTCCTAACTATGTGCAGCCAGCAGCTGCAGAGAAAGGAGAAATACGCAATGGTGTATGTGCAGGAGGCACAGAGTTTACCCATCTAACATCTTGGGTACTTTGGCATCTTAACTGTTCCCCAAGGGTTTCTGTTGTCCTGCTTGTGAAAACTGCAAATTCACCAGTCTACAGGAAGTGTCTCGAATGAGAAAAATAACCTCAAACCTGTTACCTGAGTCTTTACCCAGAAACCAAGCTGCAGGTTTAAAAGTCACAAAACTAATTTTGTCTGCTTGTGTTGCTCTCAATTCCACTAAAAAGAGAACTAGAAGAAGAGCAGAGGGTTGTTGCCTCACTGGTGACTAATGTTAGTTCCACTACACGAGGAATTACTGGGAGTGACCCAGCAGGGGCCTGAGCTGTGCCAGGGGAAGTCAAGAGTTCAGGTATGTACACACTTCCAGTCTCCTGCATAGCAAACTGCATCTCTCTGGGCCAAAGCTGTGTCTGCTTCAGCATGGTGCTACACAAGTGTGCTTTACATAGAACTTTTGAGAAGTGCTTTTTTCTCTGAACCTGTGCAACTTCATGTGTACTGTTCTCATGTTCTTTCTTACAAACACTGCTGAGGAGAAACACGCCATAATTAGGCGCTTGATCTACGCCGCAATCACAACACAGAGCTGTCTATTTCATGAATGCTTCACTGGCCAAACAAGCTCTTCACAGAGAAAGTGCAGCGTGTTTAAATAACTTCTGCTGTGCTTTAATCTAGATAAATATCCCATGCATCTCACAGTTATCTGGCAGAGTAGCCTGTTTACATGCTCTCAAACTAACAGTAAGTGGAAAGCATGTACAGCTCCAGATCTCGGGATGTGAAATACTGTGGGCACGATTTGCTGCAGAGGTTCTTCTGTCACAAGGTAACTCCCTTTTAATACCCGGTATGGAGAGGAGGGTTTCTTCACCTAACTGATACGCGTCTTCCCGATGCTGAAAGGAGTCCGTGCAGCTGTACATGATGCTGCTTTGTTTCAGCTAGGACAGCAGTTTGTTACAGCTGTTGTGTTGTACGGCTGGCACACAACCACGTGCAGCCCAGCTCAACTGAAAATGGTGCGACTGCCCTGTTTAATGTAAGGGCGCATAGGACAAGACCAGCATTTAGCATAGCTTTGTAAAAGGCAACTCGAGTATCAGGAAAAGGTAATGGAATGAAAACCTCACCCCCTTCCTCTGCTCTCCAACGTAACTCTCCTCCGTGCTTGTTTTTCCTGTGCTGCCCTAAACCAAGCTCGCTCCCCAGGGAGGAGCCTTGGCCGCTGCGCAGCGGCTGCAATGCAGCTCCTCCGTGGTGATTCACCCCACTTGCTCCCACTGGGGTTAATAACTTAAGGGTTTTTTTTCTTCTACTGCTTTCCAACTTTCCTCCTCCCAGCTGCCATTTAACACACAAAACAGATGTGCAATTGGGGTTTTGCTGTCGGGTCTCACAGCACAATTGAGTGGTTGAGTCTTGCTTAACTCAGAAAAGTAACTACTCAGGAAATCATCTATGTGATGTGCTTAGTTCTTAAACCGCTAACAACTGCCACAAAAATGACAACGCAGAGCTGTAATCAAGTGCTGTGATTCCTACTGGACTAATATGAACCTCCTCCCAAGTCACTCTGAGAAGTACTGGAAACAGGGAGCAAGTCAACAGCCTCAGCGCCTCCTCCCTCCTCCAGGACTAACAGCTGACACACAGTTTTTGGACTTCTGATTAGCTTAGAATTTCCATTCCAGGCTATCATCTCACGAATCTGAACAGTGAAGCTGAAGTGATCTGAAGAGCCTAGGGCATGTCTGAATTTGAGAGGAGGAGGGAAGAATGAGCTAAAGGGCTGGAAGTCATGCGCAGCCGTGGCCAGCGACACTCAGAATAAGGCTACAACTGCAGTTCAGCCACAGTGCTGCTGCTGTTAAATTAGTGCCTCGTTTTATCATTACATGGTGAGCAGCGGTACACATCTTGACGTGTAATTTTAATAATAGCTTGTAAGTGTCAGTGATAATGTAATCTATTTAACAGTGAGCCTAAAGATGATCCAGAAGAGAGCATATTATGCCCCGCTAAAACAGCTAATCTGCATAAAACTTATGACAAGCCAGACCTTTTCAGTGTTTAACAAACTGGCGGAATATTCTTTTTTAAGGCACTGTCCAAATTGGTTTGGTCACAGATGACTATTTAAAGCCCATTCCAAAGCTGGCAAATACACCAGGGAAATAACACAAGAATGGGGAAAAAAATGCAACAACAAACCAGGCTCCATAAAACCAACAGCAGGCTGCCTCTAGGCAAAACCCCTCATGATTAACATCAGCAATAGTGGCTCCAGTTGTACCAAAACACAGGTCGGCATTTGTTTCAAGTACTTACTGGCCGCTTTTGTACAGGACTGGTGCAGGGCAGAGCACGAACTCGGATTCCACTGTTTTTGGTTTTTCATCTGAAAAAACAAACCACATGAGCTCAGTACACTGCTACTGAAATGAGAAGCTGATGTGTGCACGTGCTGTGAAGTCCCTTTCCTTATCGCAGCCTGCCGGGATGCTGGTTTGGTCATGTCTGGAACTTGCAACCAAGCCAGGCCCGAGTTAGGGGACAAGCTGTTGGTTTGGGGTTTTTTTTTTTTGGCTATATTTTTAACACACAACCCCACAAGTGACTTAAAATGTGAGCGTGAGCCCATGTTGAGCTTGCTTCATTTTACATGTCAGCTCGTGTTTCTGCAGAGACAATTCCCTATCGTGGTGACTTGTTTTGCAAAGAGTGAGAACATTGTTAGGGGTTTACTAATACTTGGAAGATGAAGATTTTTTCTAATTAGCTCCAAGGCTGTACGTTGCATTCAAGGACTTTTATCAGTTGTGATTGGAGCGTCTTTCTCGCGTGTTTCCTGTCCTTTTGAGTCTGTAGCTGTTTGCTAATCCCTGAGGCGTATAAAGCACGTATCTATAGAGCACTGAGTCCAGCAGAGCAGTCGTTTTCTGCACTTGTGGAAAGGAGAGGAAGGAGCTCTTCTACCTCATGTGTTTGGTAAAATGGGAAAAATTCTGCTCCTGTGGGCAGAACCACCCTCCCAACCCTCCCGTGGTGGCACTGTTCATTTCTGCACTGGATCTGCTCCTGCAAGCAGGGACTGTTTGCTGACTTAGGGGAGTGAGCAGATGAAGGACCTGCCAGATAAACCTGGAGATGCCTATCCTGCGTTTGGGAACAGGCAGATGTACGAGCAGTTCAGGGGCAGCTGAAGGAGGAGCTGTTAGCATAAATGAGCTTTTCTTATGTGCTATAATCTGCACTGACTGCTTGGCCTAGATTTGGGGCTAGTTGTGAGGTGGGGAAGAGGGATTAGCACATTGCCATATGTTTTTGTCTTAATGGTATGTTTCATAGATTATTTTTCTACCCCACAGCTACATTTGGCAGGTTTCCTTTCTAGCATTTGGTAATGCTTCTTTATAAATGCAAAAAGAGAAATGTGCCAAATGCATCTTTTAAAACCAGAAGAACTGAGAAAATAAGGGTTTGCTCTGAGGCTGGCTCCAAAGCAGAGCCCAGGCTATCATAAGGGAAACTCTGACTTGAAGCTCATCCTCATGCAAGTACCCCCCGTTACACCCCCAAATGGGGAGGGCTCTGCTGAGAGTGCCCCAGTTTTTCACAGAGGAGAATGCAATGACTCGTGGATAGTTTTCCTTTTCTTGGGACTGTCTCCTTCCTGATCTTCTGACCACCCCAGCTCTGATGTTTCTTCTAGGTTTTGTCCAAGACAAGTGCTTGGAGCTCAGTACAGCTGTAGAGAATGAGCTCGCATGTCAGGGAAGAGACTGCTTTAAACTTCCCTGTTTTCTTGCTGTCCTACTCCATAAACATCTGCTGTTGTCCAGCGCATGAAAACCCCGGTGGGTTGGAGCAGGCCTTTGGCAAGACCCCATAAATACGCAACTGCAGCAATGATTTCACCACACTGCAAACTCTAGCTCTGTAAAGCTAATTTATGCAACAAGTGTTAATAAGCAAGCTATAGTTTAACATAGGACACAAAGGTGACAATTTTAATTGAAGCTGAAGGGAAACTTATACAAGCAGAATTCACTTGCATAGGTTGCTTTTATCCAGAACCACTGTGCTATCCTGATATTCTTTCAAATTATTCTAGATACTTAACAGGCAGGAGAGATTGGCAGCCCATTCAAATGTATATGATATCCACAGTAAGGAAGAAACTGGAAACACATGCTCAACTGGGTAGGAATTTAAAGCAGGATAATATAAAAATCAGACACTGGGTAGGGAAAAAATGAGGTTTCTTTCTACGGGTTCATTTTTGGTCCTCTTCCAGTCTGGCTTGCTTTTAAGGGTTACTGCTCAGAGTGTGCTTAGACTAGCTGTTTGCTTTAGTTTCTGAATATAAAAAAGACGGTGATGGTTTCCATTAATGCCATTTTTTCCACCATCATCTGCCTTGTGCCAGCTGAGGGAACAGAGCAGCAAAAGGAGACTAATCCAAATTCTGGCATGATGTTTCATCTGCCCTGCTGCGAGTTAATGCACTGAGCAAGAGAAGACCAAGTCCTGAACATTTTGCTGAAAGTTAAATTCTCCATGAGCACACTTACTAAATAGACAGCAAGAAGAAAGCAGTCTGCACTACCTCTCAATTATTTTAACTTCTGCATCATTCTACTTGAAAAAGTATCCCCAATGACAGTTATAGTTTGACTAAGGAAGAACTCAGAACTGTAACATCTGGCCAATGGTGAGTACTAATTAAGAGAAGAAATAATCAAAGCTAGCCAACTGCATTCCCAAATAAAACCCCAGCTAAAGCTGTCTGTAAAAGAAGCAGTGGAGACTGTGAAACAATCTCTTTACACCGGTGCAGCTGGGATGTGGTGTTGGTGAGACTGGCCCCTGCAGGGGAGTGCTGCTTGGGATGCTGAGCTGATGAGCCCTGTTAAAATATAGGACAAAGCAGTACCCACTGTTCTGACTGGCTTTATTCTCTCTGTGCTGTAGCACAAGCTCCAGAAAGAAGACTCCACGCCATGGAGGGGCACCCATGCCCTGCCAAGCCCCCGAAATGAACAGCACGATTGGCTACACATTTGGTACACCAGACAGAATGAGCAGGGATGCTCGGCGCTAACAAGGTAAGTGCACCTCGGAAAACAGTGCTGCTTGGAATTGTGATGAGGGCCTGCGTCTCAGCTGGGGTTGTCTTACAGGGGGCAGCACTTGGTCTGTGCACTCTGCTCATGGGTTTTTTTCACTGGCAAACATCTGCTTACGTGGGAGTCAGGAGTGAGACAGTTGTCACCAGGTTAATCACACAGCCAGTTGCCAAACACCACTCACAGGTCAGCAGCAAATTCAAACTGCTGAGCAGGATGGGAAATAATATGCTTCCTCTTACTAATCCTCAGAACTTGCCTGCTTTCTTCCTCTTCCATAATTTTCTCTTTATATTTTAATCAAATGAGGTAACAAGAAAAATAAATTGCTTATTAGGAAATATAAAGGCAGATCTTAAAACTCCAGTACTTACGAATTGTAGTTCCATTCACTTGATAGGTGCAAGTTACACCATCTGTTCTCCCACCAAGGGTTAAGCCACTTCCTCTCAGAACAACCTGAAACTCCTCTGGAGAGAAAAACAGAGAACCAAAATCGCCAATCTTTAGTGTTGCCAAGTCAGACAAGGAGAATTTCAGTACACCCTACAATAAATGAAGCACAACACGGTAATGCTGCTGACCTACTCGGATCACCTTTTTAACTGACCCCGCTACTGCGTTCCTCAGTTAGGTCACCATAGGAAAAATAATGACTTGCTCCCAAATTGTTATCGCTGAGGCCACACTATTAAAATGGAAGTTGACTCTGCCTGTCAGCGGGATCTGGGTCAGTGGATTCCTTGGCTCTCATCGCACAAAGTTTCTCAGTGAATGCTGTGATATAAGAGAAATCTGGGTCTCATAAGATGACTCCTCAAACTTGCATCAGGTCCGCTTACAGTGGCAGATGAAGAAAAGATTCCTCCGCAGCTCTGTTTCTCTGGAGCTTGCATAAAGGCCACGCTATTTGTGAACTGCGCAGAGGAGGAGTGAAAATGGCTTGTTTACCAAGGCCACTCATTTCATTGAGACGATCCATGCTTTTACAAAACCATCAAAATAAGGAGATTTTGCAACTACCTTATTTGGAGTGGTCTCAAAGTCTGTGTGGGTTGTGAAACCCAGGAGAAAGACAAGCCCTTAAAATTTTGTGTGACTTTTCTACTTAAATGTATTACCACTTGCTGCTCAGAAATGCAGTCAAATGCTTTACTGCTTGCATTGCACAGGTTGAGGGCAGGGCACCAGAAATATTCTCATTAATTTACCTGAACATACCATGCCAGGATTCCCAGGCCTTAACTCGGTGACCACAGGTAAAACAGTACGTGAGTGTCACAGAAGAAATATTTTTGCTTTGAATACAAGGGCAAGTGCAGAGCATGACTAACAGGAGAGCAGCAGAGAAATGCCTCTCCAGCTTTTACATGCATTACCTAAATTAGGGAAGTAGGCCCTGGAAGACAGCTCTTTGGAGGAGAAAAATGAGTCAACGGAGAAGGATCTGATCTTCCTTAAACTCCTTGGATTTTTTTTTAGAGGTGTCTTAATCTAGACACTTGTGGCATTTTCCTTTGGGTAAATTATGGAAATTGCAGTCCTGTGATAACTGAATATTATGTTTAAATTATAAAAACTTACCTCCCACACAGACACTGGATGGCTCCAAATACAGGATCTCAGTGCATGATTGCTTCAAAACCTATTGCAAAGGAGGAAACTAGTCACAGATAGGTTTCAGGGTGCTATTTCAGTGAGGATTATTGTTTTAAAGTCCCTGGCAGAAGACGCACGTGCACAGCTACAGGTTTGACTTAGCAGGACATTGCATTGACCATGTAAAACTCCTACACGCCTGCACAGTCAACTCTCCTAAAAATTCCTAAGACTAGGATCAGTTAGTAAAATCCAGGACAGTCTTTAAAACATACTGATGTCTGACATTGGCCTTTAAATTTCTGTCCAGATCCCTAACCTCATTTTCCATGAACCCCGATTCTAATGTTTAAGCCAAGCATTAGTCACAAGGAGCCTGATCCAACCGTAACCCAGTCCAAAGCAGCCTTCCAGCGACCAGCGGGTCAGGCCAAGTGCACGTTCTCCCAAGTGCTGGCGCCACCCCTGCTACAGCAGAGCAGAGCAGGCGGCGCTCTCCGCTGCGCTGAGCTGTCGGACAGGGTTGTGTCGCTGCTGCATGCTTGCCCTGCTTTGGTCTCCGGCCACTCGGGGAACATTCTTCCCAGAGGCCAGCACAAAACCATGCTCCCACAGGTGACTGAGAAATACAGTGTATAGCAGGTAAAAGGAAGGAGGAACAAGACACCTCTGAACAATGTGCACGTGTACAGTCCCAGCCACTAGCCTTAGTTTCAGCCAAGTCACACTTTATCTGTAAGCGTTAACCCCCTTCTCTGTGAGCAGGTAACAGGATTTCTGCTACCTCGGGGGGAATAAGGCTCTTGAAGCTGGTAGGGTTAAACACACAAAATCTACAGTTTCACTTCCTTCTACCTTCGCATGATGAGGTGATAGAACAAGGGGAAACAGCACCAAGCTGTGCCAAGGGAGGTTCAGGTTAGAGAGAAGGAGGAAGTTCTTTACTGAGAGGGTCGTCAGAAGCTGGCACAGGCTGCCCAGGGAGGTGGTGGAGTCACCATCCCTGGATGTGTTTAAAGAGCGGGTAGATGAGGTACTTAGGGATATGGTTTAGTGGGTAGACAGGAGCGGTTGGACGTGATGATCTCAGAGGGCTTTTCCAACAGAGCGAGTCTCTGATTCTGTGTAATTTTTCCAAATGGTTTTTAATTTTCTTCTCACTCAGAAAACTTTGATACCTTTATATAGCTTTCCCTGTAACAAGTGGTATGTTTTTAGCAGGCATTCATATGTAATACTGCATGGCATCAGCTCAGGTCCTTGTAGTCATGAACATGGCCAAGTCCTGTTACTGCCCCTCCTCTACCTCAGTTTGCTAAAACTGCCTGCTCCAGAGCTGGCCTCACTGCCAGCAAACATAACTCTCTTGCTCGTAGCTTTTTCCTTCCTTCAAATGCAACTCTTTTTACTCTATCATCAGCTCTGTTTGCTAGTGACTTCTGTTGCTACGTATCTAGACCCAGTAGAAACAATACTGTATTCATCGCTGCGCATACTCCAAAAGCATGGCAGGCTCCAAGAAAGAGAATAACCTGCCTCATTTAACACTTGCTGTATCGCCCGTCTTCCTGCAAACTGTTGTGCACAAGTTATCTTTGTAGTGCTTTCAAAATCCACTTATAAACATTAGGTAGTAGCTAAAAAAAAATAGTAGAGACCTTGCATTTGGATGAGACACAGCAATAGAGATGTGTGGAAAGAATGCAGCTTAAGTTCAGTGCAAGGAAAGCAGTTTATATTAGCTGAGGACCTCATCTCGTTTCCAAAAAAGGACTTGGGTTTTGATTCCTATTTCAGTTTAGATAGATGAAGTGTTACTTAGTTTATTTTTGGAGGGGGGGGGAATTTTGTGCTAAATGAAATAGAGAAGTAATAAACCATTTTATTCCTTTACTGTAAAAACATGTTCTGGTTTCTTTTCCTTCTGATGAGACAGTCCTGTGAATAATCCCATGTGAGGCAATGAGACTCTAGACTTCCTTTAGTATGAAGCACAGATCTAGCACTCAGAGGTACGAAGGCCCACTGAATTAATTTATTCTTAGAGCAGCGCTAGATCAACAAGGAGGAACTTGAACTCCTGTCCTACCCCCATTTGCCCACTGTCGGATTAAGCAGGGCCCCATCAGGAATTTGGAGGAGGGGGCCAGAGGGGAAGACGATGATACACACAATTCACCTGTCCTTTCTTGGAAAGTAGTATTTCTGTACTTGCACCGTATTTTATAGTAATTTTCAAACACTGTATTTCTAAATGCAATATAAAACAAAAAACCTATTTGGACATGCTAACCCTTGGATTTAAGGATTAACTGGGGCAGGAGACCAACCCCAGCTGAGAAAAAATATGGCCTAGATTAAATGATCACAATTCGTGAACAAAAGCCATTTTTTAATGTAGGGTTCAGGATACACCGATTTCGCCCATGGCAGAATGGAATTAATACTTACACATGTAGGTGTGCTGCTTCTGATGCAAAGCAGGACAATATTGGGGTTTAATACTGTTCCTAGAAACAACTAATTGCTTTGACAGTAGCTCTTCACCATTTCATCTACTGCTGTTTTCCACTTGGCTCGAGAAACCTGCTCTGTTCAGAGATCCTCAGCCTCTCTGCAGGGGCAGTGGCCCAAGACTCTTTTCACTTTCACCCAATCAAAGCTTAGGTTAGGAAAAAACCTGTGTGAATGTATTAGTTTAAGTTATTCAAACTACTTCTTTTTCATCCTTCAAAAAGCTTCCTCGTAGACCATGCTTTGAAAAATGGGTACTGTTATAGCAACGTGCCCTGTCCTGTAACATCCTCTCCTTCAGTAACAATCATCAAGTACCCTTAAGAGGCAAAAATAAATGAAACCCTGTAAAGACTTGACTGGTATCAGGTAGAACCAGCCTAAAAGCATTTAGATATGTCATTCCTTAAGCTTTACTTTCTGGGTTCTTCTCAATGCTGAAACAGCACACAGAAACGAATTTTCCATCATTTAAGCACAAATCGGATAGAGCATTCCTGCAAAGGATCAATCCTGTTAGCCGTACACAGTCTGAATGGTTTATCTCACAAGGACATGGTAACCAGCATTTAGCTGTCACAGTGGAAAACCCGGAAATGTTTTCATAGGCAGCTGTGGACACCCGTTCTTCCACATGGGAGAGGAGAAGGTATTTTCACATCTTAGAAGGAGGTATAAAAATTTACGGTCTTCCTCTACTCTCTTCCTTCTCTGGCTTATGCTCTTTCCTGTCTGTTTTAATCTATCTTTATCACTTTCCATGCAAGCTGCTCCTTCCAAGAGAGCACAGTGCGCTCCAGTGAAAGGCTCATCTCTTCTTTAGGAGGGATGAGGTAAAGGCATCTTGCCCATCTTGTGAGTGCTTATCACGTAACATGCCTTCACCCCTCTAGGTCAGGGCTGTTCCTGTTTCACTCTTTCTAGTCCCCCTGTGCAATACTGTTCAGTGAGAGCCGATGAGGGATTTTCCTCGTTAATTGTTTCAGTTCCGCTTTTCAAAACACTGGTGCTTTACTGTACAGCTGAGAGAGGTAAGCACTGGGCTTGTGCGCGGTGCGTGGCAGCTCTCTGCACAGCTAACACCCCCTGTCCCTGCCACTTGTGCTGCAGCCCAAGAGCAGGGGTCTGACCAGTCTCAGCAGGCACAGTTTGTCATGGAGCAGCGGCACTGTACAAACCACAGCATGCCCATCGCTTCACCTCCTGTCTTCCCTCCCCTTTAAAAATTTAAAGCTAGCTGTAAACTATCGTGCTCGGCTGCCAAGTCAGCAAGGCTAAAATGAACTCTACAAGAAAAAAAACTACTCTGCTCCCTCTCTTTCCCAGTTCAGGACAATTCAACAGAATGAATGGGAATTACAATTCATTTAGAAACCTACTGCCCACAAGAAAACTTTAAATACTCACTATATAAGGCCACCCCTGAATAGGATAGTTAAGCACTCTGCTGACATAAAATAAATTCAAATAAGACTATAAATGCACTTAGTTTAACAGCACGCAGGGAGAGGTTCAGAGATTGAGATAATCCCTTTTGTTTCCAGAGCTCCACAGCAAACACAGGGCTCTGTTCTACCGAGCTTGTGAGTCTCCCCTTCCAGCCGCCTCCCTCAGCACTGGCTGTCCCAGAAAGAAACGCTTCCCCACAAACCCAAGTGCAGAGAGGTTCAAACCTGTCATCCTGCGCTGGTCTTTCACAGCTCCAGAAGGGGAGAACCGAGGCAGGACTACAGAGGCTATCCAGGCAGGGACAGAGCTGTGCTGGGCACAGCTGACTGCAGCTGAAACATGGGGGTAATCAGAGGGGAGAGGGCTGCCTCCATCACAGCTGTGGGTGTTTCACTTAAATGCTTGTTAGGGAGCACGTGTGGCTGCTGGACAGAGAGAAGGCAGCAGTGCTGCCCTGCAAGGTACTTGGTCTCTTGTACTTAAAGAAAATGACACTTAAAATGCAGGCCCCAACATCCTCTTGTTCAATGGCAAGAAAAAAAAAAGACTGCTGAGGGAAACCTATTCTGTAGCTCCTCTGACAGAATTTGTTATACTGCTGCCATACTGCATCTAAAAGCATCTAAAATTTAAAATATGTTGTTATACTGTTTCCTACGAGCAGCTATTAAAAAAGCCACCTCAGTAACAAGCAGCATGCAGGCAGCTTATGCTGAGTGCTGAAAACGCCACCCAGCCCAGCTCCTGAGGGCCAGCTGAAGGCAAAAGAGCCTCTGAGGCTTTTAGTGAAATCACATCTTTCAGCTATTAAGTGATTGGATACTGTACAGTTTCCATAGCATTTCTCAGTAATGCGAGTTAATCGTTTCAGAATACTTCCGAGAGCAGAAGTTATCAGAATAAAGGCATCAGGAACATCCCCCGGGCACTCAAAAGCAAATTCATCCTTGATTTAAACTCCCTGACGTAAACTGGGATTCTGTGTGGCCAGACAAGCTTTGCTTTCCTAAAAGGGTCCCTGACAACTCCGCTGCTGGACTGCCCAGCTCCATCTGCCAGCCAGCCATGTTCTTTAACTGCATGTGTAACTTAAGCACAGGAATATTCTGGTGGGTGCAGCAGGATGAGGTCCTGGTTGGATTATTAAAGAAAACCTTTACTTCAATTACAGATGTTTAAAGGAAATGTCAGTTTCTGACTCAGTGGCTCAACTGAAAAAACAGAACCTTGGTTTGTTAGGTTTAAGCTGCAGAAACTATACTCCTACACAAATAATTACAGTAGCAAAGAAAAGGCAGATGTCCCTACAATAAACTGCAAAAAGGCAGCCAAATAACAAGGTGACATGAGGCTCACCAGTACTTCAGTCTTCCCAAACTCCAACTCTGTTTATAAATTTTGTCTGGTCATAGATCTTGCCCCTGCTTTATGCAAACGTTTCCAGTACCTTTTTAACTTGCCACAGGCTGGGCCCAGCTCTGCTCTGACTTTTCACCTTTGCTCCCGCTTCTTAAAAGTTCTCAGGATTTAAACAGGAAAGCGGCACAGCTCCTGCAGCTCCTTAAGCACTTTGACTACCATACACTCAAATGTACCAAGGAACAGAGCCGTACCAGGCGGTACAGTGCTACATGCAGGCTAAACAACAACTTTCCCATCCAGCACTTTAATTAATTTCAAGCTCCAAGAAATAGTGAGAACAATGCGTTAGTGACGAGCCCTGAGCAACCCAACTGTACACGGACAATGAACAAAACACGCTCGGTGTCAGTTTATTTCACAGCACCATTCGGTTGTGCTTAGCCCCAGAATGCAGGTCAGAAGCTTTTGGCAGCGGTCAGGCCCACAAACCATAACTTCCGTGGCATCTGTTCCTCCCTGGAACTGCATGCCTAGCTCAGGATTTGGGGCTCTTCAGCGCAGCTGGATTCTTTACTGAGCCACCATGATGGTTCTTAAGTCTGTTGTTAGGAAACTAGAAAATCATATTGGGATGGGCAAGGTGTTTGCTTTGGTGAAGAGATCAGTGTAGCCGTGAACTGCTGCGCACAGAGCTCTGACACACTCCGATCAGACTTGGCACGCTAATAATTTTGAACAGCTAAGGACTTCCAGAGCCACTGGTTCCATTTCAAACGTGCACCTCCTGGTTTACATTACTGCTCGCTGCAAGCCAATCCCAAATCAGGCTGGCTTGGCTCTTGACGGGGGAAGGCCAAACGCCGCTGTAAACAAAGCTGTATGTATGGTAACAAAACAAACGCATCTAATTTGCTGTTTCCAGAACCAAGTTTCAAAGAGGAAAAAAACCATTCACCTTTACAAAGTGATCTTATTTGCTGTATTCGTGTATGGCAAGACATGTGAGGAGCATGCTGACTGTGCGATATAATCACTTCCGCGGTCTGCGTGCAAAACTGTATTTACAGCAGCATTAGCTCCCGCTCGCTGCACTCCGAGCCTGGAGCGCTGCTACTGACACACTGCCAGCCGGTCATGCGTAAACTGTGCTGCACAATTCAGAAACACGGCCAACACCACCGAGAAAGCTTTAAATGCCAGTCTAAGAGCAAACTCAAAACTGTGTTTTTTCTGTGGAGACCTCCCTTCTCTTTCGTCTCTCCCTTCATCATTTTCTCTAGGGATGCTATAAACACCTAGTGAGTAAAATACAACCAATTGTGAGGAAAGCACATCTAGGAACCACGGCAAGCTACAAACCTAATTAAAACTGGAGAAGCTATGGTTGTAGTTGGACATGCAGGGAGGATGTGCTGCTTCTCAGGTACTGTGCCAAGCGCCTCTCTGTTAACCATGAAACCTGCATCAGGAAGAGCTGCATCTCCTTTAGCACTGCCCTTGACCAAGATACAGTGGTAAACACACACGAATTAGCCACCTACAAGCCTGTCATTGCTACTGCAAAACATGGGCATTTAATTGGATAAAATGTGCTGAAAGAAGGGGGGTGGGAAGGGAAGATGGTGCACGCTGCAGCTGACTCAGTGTCTTGAGAGGGCCCTGGTATCACAAGGGCATTTAAAACTACCTTCAGCATAGCTACTCTGTGCTGGGTCTGTGCACGCAGGCAAAGCCTCTCAATTGTCAGCTGCAAGGCTCAGGTTTTGTACGTTTCCTGATGAGGGATTGCCTACACCTTGTGTGAGAGCAGGGAATGCCCCCACCTGCAGGGATGGGGGAGCAGCTCTTTCAGTGGTATTCAGGGGTAGCTGTGCATGGAGGGGTCAGGAAATGCCGGGACAGAGCTGTGTGAGCTGACACTGGTACAAGGTTCTTGCTAGTCCCCTCTCTGGTGAGTTAACACCTTCTTGCTTCATTTGTGCTGACTGGCTGAACTAGGACTGGGCTTAACACGTATTTCCTTGTGTTGGTTTGTTTGGTTTTCTTCTATGAGTCATTTAGAAGGGCTATTGGCAGACTATTCCTTTTTTTCCCTGGAACAACTTTTTTCCTTCTATTGCTGAGGGAGTAAAAGGAAAAGGAAACAAAGTAGGAGGTGTTTAATTGGTGCAACGGACTCGTTTGCTATTTTGGTTCTGGAGAATGAAATGCTGACTGTTCCTGGATCAGTTTCTTTCATACTGAATTCACTGCACCTTACAGGATGAAAAAGGGAACATGTGCGAACCCAAGGTGGTGAAAAACCTAGGCCGTACATATGCAGGTACCATTACAGGTTTCTCTCACACATGAGCTGTTGTTTTGTCAAAGGAAAAGGAGTTGTGGTAGAGGTAGCCTTTAAAGATAAAGCCTTGCAGTAGGTTACAAGAGAAAATTAATATAAATAGAGGCTTCATTTTGCTGATTACACTTGAATAACCTCAATCACACTCGGGATCCTGAAGTGCCTCCACAGCACACTTGAAGCTCTTCCAGGTAGCAAACATGTTTAAACTCTCTGAAGTTAGTTGCTTGTTTCTGAAGGGAAATGTTGTATTCTTTCAGACAGCATCATAACGTCTGTCATTATAATCTGAACTTCATAAAACAATATTAAACCAAAACAAAAGCCATAAGATCCCCGTGTAAAATGAAATTCCACGCTACATCCACGGGTCAGCCTCACGTCCTGTGTCTCTGCTACGTTAAAGCAAGCCCTATCATTTCCTTTATCTTCCAGTGCTAATCTGTGAGGAAAGCAGCGAGGCAACAGGACCACCTCGCACTGAACAGAGTAATTCCAGATAGCTTGGGATGAAACACAGGCTCTGTCAGGAAGCGCCATTTCGGTGCTCCTCTCCAGCAAAGGAAGCGCAGCAGTTCCTGATGGGCTCTACTCTGGCTGCTGCCAAACAGCTGTGCTCTGAGCTGCAGCTTGCTGCCGATTCCCGGCTACCTCCAGACGCTGCTCAGCAAAGCCTTGGGTAAAGGGTAAAGGGGGTGGGGGAAGACTGCTATCCTGTCTAAATAGGGAAAAGAAAGAGGAAAAAAAATCCCTGAGACATATGGTCTTGCATAAAATAACCATCAGAGAGAAGCCTGGTGCAGTGTCAGGTTAGTGAGAATATTCTAATTATACGATGTCTAAGCAGTACCTCATTTACAGTCACTGAGTAAACTAAATGTAGATGACAAAACTGTGGGTCATAAGAGACGCGTATTTTAACAGCATCGGAACCTTTACCCCCAGAATGACTAAAAACAACCCTCAAACCCATTACTTATCAAGTAATGTAAATAAGAATCAAGACAAACTGTTACTTTCCATAACAGGGAAAAAAGTTGTTTGGGCTTTTTTTGTTTTTAATTAGTAAGGGAAAATCTGGCTCGAAGAAACTTATCACTAAGGAAACACCACATTTCATGTGGACTCGCGAGTGCCTCGTCCTCAGCGAGCTTTGCAGCATCCCTTATGTAAGAGAACCGATGGCCACGCAGGGATAGCTGACGAGTCAGATCCCCATCACAAGGCGCAGGCATCCTCACTCAAACCGGAGCCACGTCAGTTGCGGTGCTGGCTTATCAAGCTCGCTGTTCTCCAGGAGAGCATTATACGCTTTGTAATATGTCAGAGGATGTCAAATTAAGGGCTGCGCGGCAGCGAAGGGCAGCGCAGAGAGCTTCTATTCCAGGCCATTGATTCCTTTTAACAACTACAGGCAGTAATTCCCAGAACTACCTACTCTGTCTCAATCACACGGAAAACAGCGCAATGTTAGTTCTAAACCTTGCACCCAGCGCAGCTCGACTATTAGACCATCCAAGGGGATTAAAGATGATGACTGATTTAATCAGAATAATTCTTTTAATGATAACTTGTTGCACTTCTCCTCCCCCCACCTCCTTAAATGTTTAATAGTTCACTTCCTGGATTCCCAGTGCATAAACCGAGCATATTTTCTTCCTACAGGAAATGATCCAATTAAGTTGATGGATAATTGATAATGAACTGTTTAAGCTGATTTTTCTCTTGAAGTATCTTAACAGCATGCAGGCAGTTGGCTGACCCTTCTCCTCTCATCTGCAGCTGAGGGACATCATTTAAGGAAAAGGGGGGGCAGCCTCGGCATGCTCTACGCAGGGCAGGCTAGGGAGGGATTTCAGCTCTAGTGAGCTGGGCTGGCTCAGGGCACAAGTACTGACTGCTTCAAAATCATTCAGTCCTCTATTTACTGCTCAATAACCGAGTCGCTTGTACCCCAGCCACTGAGACGCAGGCAGTTTAGACAGACGTGGCTCGGTAAATACTCACACTAGAGATACTGTGCATCTACCAGGATGTCTAACGTTGGTGCAGACTGTCGCAGCTGTTAGGCTTCCCATTTGTTATAAATCCAAACTCTGCTGACCTCTCTTGTTACCTCACAGCAGGTACAGTGGGAGGTGTTAACTGAATCATATGAGTTTTAATAATTCACAGTGATCCCAGTGCAAAAGCCAGGTCAGACCAAGGAAGTACTGCTGATAGCATATCTAGTGCAGAAGCTGTCAGAGGCTGATGAAGAGAGGCTGGAGCACGTTTTTGTAAAGTCCTTGCAGTACGTTTTACAAACCTAAAGGCTTGAAATTGCTCTTAACGTGAAGCAACTCTTGCCTACTTCAGTGTAACTGACTACAGCTCGCTTGACTTGGTTCTTGTTCCCTCTCTGGCAGCAACTCGCTGTCCAACACGAGTCGTTTATCTCTCTGCCTCCCTGCTCTCGTGTCAGTGCTTCCGTTTGCGCCCCACTGACCTGCCGATTACAGGTAGGACAGCGTGGTCGCGCACAGTGACTGACACAGGAACCCCCTGACGTGGGTATCCAGTAGAGATCCTTCACTTGCTCAAATGAATCTGAATTCTAGAGGGATTTTGCTGGCTGTTCTTTACAATTGGAGCAAACCTCCCTCTGTCATCAACAAGTTTTACTGGACAGAATTTTTACCATTAGGCAGTGAGATTTTAATAGCGCTACCTGCTTGTATCGCTTCAGCAAGACTCTGCCACTGGGTACGTTACAAATAGACTCCTTTAAAGGATCCCGGATGCATTTCATCCTCTGTTCAACTTCTCTGTTCCTAGGTACGCTCATTTTATGGTTCTCAGTAACTGCAGCCTTGGAGTTTGCATCTTACAAACGCCGAGGTTACACCTTCACCGAGAGGTGGGTATGTGAGTAGATATACAGAAATCTAATCACGTGGGGTGAGGTACCTAACCCTAACCCTAATGGCTTTTTCACCAAAAAAAAGCTCGGTCTGAGAAAAGAACAAGTCTCTCGCTTTGTTGCAATAGTATCTATGAAGTTGTGCAACTTCTTTTGGACGAACTCGCAACTTTATGCTGAGAGCTGTGTTTTTCCCCTGAAGGGCTCGGCCAACTTTGAGACGGTTTTGCTTCAGAAGTACAACGTGAAATTTTGTAGGAGATGCAGCTGCTCAGCTTACATGCCTTGACCAGCTCTTTTTGCCCAGTATGTTTAAGGGTGGTTTTCCCCACATAGAATGACCAATTGAGAATTTAGTGTCTGCAAAACGAATAAGCAAAACCAGAGCTCAACAATTCTATTTCTAATCCTCCTTTGGTAGAATTCTTAAGAAATTTTGTAACAGTTAACAACAAACCAATTCTGGACTGAACTTTTCATTTTTAAACTGACCACTTCCTATTAAGTTCTGCAGATATCAGTTCCTCCAGTCTTATCTGATAAGTTTTTGTAGGCTTCCTTAACTACAAAATAAATTTTAACTTCCTGTATTAAGTGCTGCCAACTCACTTCAGTGTAAAATCGTGTGTAACTCTACCTAACTGTCACACACACGAATAGTTATTAAAGTGAGTTCTGTTAACGTAACTTTTAAAGGCACGAGCCTTGCCCAATTCTGCCTGCAGAGACAACCAGACAGCTTCCACGCACAAATCAGTAGGACTTGTGTTTGCCTATGCGAAAGGGGAAGGGGAGGGATCTTCCACTCGTTTTGTTTTTCAGAATGTGGCGCACAAAAGCGATTCAGATTTGCTGAGCTGTGCAAACCACGTGCACAGAAACGTGCCACGAAAGCAGGCAAAACATGAAAGAATTGCAGGGAAAAAAAACGCTATTTCGGTTATAAAAGGTGGACTCGGATCTAACAATGTAAATGAGAAATTCCCAAGTGGTTCTTTATCAAATGGGGTTAAAAGAATTAACTAAGTCGTGCATAGGAAAAGAAGGGAAAAAGAAGGTGTTTCCTTTTCTCACATAGCACTGAACTGTCACATGGTGACGTGAATTGTGCATGCAAACCCCTTCCAGTTCACACTGCTATGGCTTGCTCATGCGGCCATGCTCCGTGTAATTATCAGCCAAACTACAGCAGTAAAGTGTTCCTGATAGCGTAATAACTTGCCTACAGCACTTTGCTGTTAAGCTCTAGACTTCTGCTTAGATTTATTTACTCTGACAATGCCATTTAGTTACTGCTCTGTAAAGTTAGATATTAGCCATGCCAGAAGAGCTGGAAACTTCACAGAGCAGTGGCCTCTTCAGAAGCCCACACCCTTTCTCAACATTAGTTGATATTATTCAACACAACACAGTGTAGTGGTGCTTAAATCCTTACTAACGTCTTTGGCATTTTATCTGAAGTAAGAAGATGGTCAAAGCACAATGCAAGCTTTTCAGCATCTGAGCTAGCTTTTCTCTAAATGCTAATCTCCAGCTGTCTTGAATGGTAATCGTATTCTGTGTATCTTGTCCAAAAGGAATAATAGTTTAGACCTCAACCAACTGCAGAAGTAAGTACTAGCAGCTATTCTATGATAAAGCTGAGCACTTTTTTCCACCAACAGATGAAGCTGAACTGTGCGGCAACACCGGAATTTGCTGCAAGTATAACAAGGCACCAGCAGAGAAGTGTAGCAGAGGCTTTGAGCAGGTCCTCCCAGCGCTGCTACTGAACAGGTTAGAGCTGGAGTTTTGTTTGAGGGCTTTAATTGCTCTGTCTGTCGTTTCTGTAAACAGTGTCTTCTTTTCTAAACAAGAAGTGTTCAACGATGTTCACAGAGGGTTTCACAACGGCACCCTTGACACCACACTTTAAGCAATACTTCTGCATGCATGTGATGTGGCCATTTCATTTTCATCTGTTTTGAAATTAGCTTTCCCATTTATGACAGTGTCTCTCTAAGCCTGTACTACCTAGCTAACTTGCAAACTGAAATGGGTTTATAATTGTGAGTAAAAAGGAAACCTGTCATGTTCGATTAGAGCTGCCTATCAATTTTATAATGCAGTGAGAGTGAACTGTTACAGTCCAAACTCAAAGAAAACTGAGTTATAAATGCAGCGTACCAAAAAATCATGTTAATATAGCCACCACACATGCATCAAATAAATAAATAAATAAATAAACCCTCTACTTGTAGATACTTGTATCCACACTCTGTGGTATAAAAAGAATGCTGGCAGGTGTCGTTCTCTCACTGATTCCAACAAATATGTTTAACGTGGTTACTAGAGAAGAGAAAAGGAGAGTTTTGAATGTCTGGACAGCTAATGAAACTGCAGCTCTTCAGTGCTTTTCAGGAAGCTGCAAACAATATCCAAGCCTCTAAAAGCTCTCAGGAGCTCTCGCATCACCAGCACTAACGGGTTTTGTTTGATCCTTTATCCTGACAGATGAGACTGACGCAGGTAAGACTGAAGCTAGTTGATATGCTTCCTATCAGAAAGGCTTTCTCGCACTCCTTTATCAGCAAAAACGTTTTCACAGCCCAGACAGCCACGGCGTAAGAGTCTTTTTATGGACAGAAATATGCAGTAAGCCAAGGGTTGAAATGCCTATTCCAGCTGCAGTCTGTTAAACAAAACCCTAAACAATTCTGGAGTTGTCATAGTTTAAAGGAGCAGACAGTGCATTTAAGCCATACAATAGTGCACTTGAAGCTTGCTTTTTGTGCACAGTTCCTGTCTGTGCTAAGATGTTACCTTAAAACAAGCTGCTGTCATTGTGCATCTCTTCTTGCTCTACAGCTGCGATGCGCACAAATCTGGGATTTTTACACGCAGGCTTTTCACAAGTGCCAGAAGAGGCTGGATTGAGGTTTGTGCAAACACCATCTGCCAAATCTCATCAGAAAAGTTTCCCTTGCTCTGTCCACAAAAACGTGAAGGAGCTCGAACGCTCCTGGGTTGTATAAAAGAGGCAAACTGGCACCGTCCTAGCCAGAGACTGCCCAAATGCCTTGGCTGAGAGCAGCAGATAAGAGGACAGCATACGACGTGTGCCAACCCTTCTCCGTGTTTGAATTGCAGGCTCCTCAAGCTGAGCTCCTCAGAAATCTCAAGCCATCGTCCTCCTGCTGCCTCCTCGCAGAGCAAGAAGAGCGGAGAAACCCGACTGCTCGAAGGGGCCAACGCGCAGGTCAGTGACCCCTGTCAGAGGGGAAACTCTGAATGCCAACGGCTTTATTCCCTTAGCTCTGTCTCAACAGGGACATTGTGAAATGTAGTATCCTCAGAAACTTGGCGTAATCAATTGGGGTGAAACACTCAGCTCTTATTTATAAGCCTGTCACTAGTGGCTTCAGTGTTGCATCACTTTGCACTAGCAGAATAGCCCATTCTTTTAAGTCTTAAAAATGGCATAGAACGAGATTTTAAAAAAGGAGCACCACATGGGGTGTACTATCTCTTCAGGAAGATAAATGTCACTGCATGAAAACGTTGATTATATTTCTTTAGAATGTGCAAGAAAGCTTCTGAAACTACATTTATTTTAAGCAGCGAGAAAGAAAAGTTGTTTCATTATGACATTAACTTCCACAAAAACCGCAGTATTCAAGGGAAGTCATAAATTCACGACTGCATAATATCCTGTATGTGAGCAGTATCCTTTATTTAAAACAAGAGGAAAGGGAAGTGAATTATAGTGGGATCTCTCTCAGAAAAAGGATTTCATTATCACTTTTGACTTTTAACAGCAAGCCTTTTTCCCTTGTGCTGCTTACGTGCTGCAGCAGTACTCTTAACCTCGCATAAAGCACAGGGCCTTTAGCTCAAGATGAGGCAAATAAATTAGGTCCCCTCAACCAAAGGTGTCATCTCGACACACAGGTGAAATACTGTCCAGTCATGATCACAACCAAAATGTTCCTCTTGCTTTGATCTCTTTTTGCAAAGCAGAGTCATCGGCTGAACGGCACCATCTTACTGATGGGAGTTTCTCATGGCACGCTGAAGAAAAGGAACTTAAAAGTCTTATCCCTTACTGGGAAAACAAGTGGTTAAAGTCAAGGCTAAAGTACGTATTTAGAATGCTCTCCGCATAGGAATATAGGCAATTCATAAATTTCACTCATTCTTAATGATTTTAACCAGTTGTTCCCAACTCTCTTGGAGCAAGTCTCGATTTCTTCATACTAAACCTATAGCAGCCATTCCTCAATGCCAGCCCCTCAAACTCATCACACATACAAAGTCCTCAAGCTCCCTTCGAGGTCTGAGCGTGAATAATTGCAGGAGTGGCAGGCAACGTTAGTTTAGCTCAACTGCATCTCTAAGATAAGGAGGAGAGAACTTCATCTATTGGAATCACTGATTCACAATTCTGCCTGAAAAAGCAAGTGGGAGTGGAGAATATGCTGCAGTCTTGCGGAAATGTTAAGCTTGTTGCCTGATACTCACAGAATTGATGATCCCCTTAAGTGCTTGGAATCCTCCAGTGACAGGGAAGACTTGCTCTTTCGTGTCAGCAATTTTTTCAAGCTTTGGAGAAAAAACACGTGCAAACACGTGAATCATTTGGCAAACTAAACTGGTCACGCTGCTTTTCAGCCTTAAAATGTAAATGGATGTCTAAAAACAGCTCACATCAACTCTGCCAAGAGAAGGAAAATTTTTAGTTTCCTCGCATCTAGCTGTCTCTTCTAAATAGGAGGACTTCCACAACCTCCTGCAGCTAACAAAACGGTGAGGTGGCCAGCTATCGTGTCAAACCACCACGCTAAAGAAACCTTTTAGGGCCTGTATCTTGGCAGTGCTTTCACAACTCTTTCCAGAATCATGTTCCCTGTTGGCTCTACTTTCCACTAAAAGCCTGTCTATGTGCGTCCTCTACTAGAGAGTCCTCCGTGTACTTCTCCATTTAAAGCCACTGGTGTGGCACAAGAGCAGCTACAGCCTTGATTAGGACACTGCAGCTCTGGAAGTGCTTTCAGTCCAGGAGAGACACGGACCCTTCTTTCTTTTTCTTATCCCAAGGCTGTTACACATGCTGCTTGAAGTTTGTCCAGAGCTACCCCGTTCGTGTGATCTTAGCCTACTCTGGTCACCATCTGAACGAAAGGGGTTTTGCCTGCATCCCTTCCTGCTGGCAGCTACCGGTTGGCAAGGGTGACACCCACGCACTTTGTCCATGTCCGTGTATGCATCTGAGTGTCTGCTTCCTGAGCGAGACAAGACATTATACTGCCTGATGGAAGTAAAATTGCTTTATCTGTTATTAACTGGATAAAACCCTGTGAGAAGGTACTGCCTAGTAATCTAAAAAGACAGTGTTCTTACCTGTTCTTGTACAAAATCAAGGACACCAACGCAGTAAACTCTAGCTCCCAGCTCTCTGGATTTCTTGGCCTGAAAAGAACAGAGGAATAAGCGTTAGTTGTTTTTTTTTTCATTCAACAGACAACACGCAAACTCTTCAGAATAAAACATGCATTTTCACCTGGCACTCACCTCTTTCTCTGCATACAGGGGAATCTGACCATCTAGCTTGCCATCTGTCAATGCAATGATGATACTAGAAAACCTTGAGGCTCCTTGCTTCGCAATTTGCACATTGGCCTGAAAAAGGAAAACATTTATCCAGCTTAAAATTACACCTGAACTTTTCAAAAGGATGCATCTTCTAAGCAAACAGCGTCTGAAACAACACTGAGCCTCATCTTTGAACCCATTTCTTGTGACAATCCTCTGTCTGCCTTCACTCATTACTAACAAGGAAGTCATTCCTCGGTGTTTTCCAGTCAGCGGTGAGCCCATCTCCGCAGTGCTGGGTTCGCTACTGATGGACCCTCGGAAACACTTCATTATTTCAAGAGGGACACCCTGTGAGTTGTGACACTCACTTTTCTTTAGATTCACCGCAAGATTTCCTTTGCTACCCCCAGATTTCAAATGCCAGTCAGTAGGTTCCAAGATATAAGAATGACTTAAAACTAGTTGGTTTTTTTTAAGTGGCAACAAACTTGTGTTTGCCTAGCTTTTCAGTCCGCAGACTAGAATTACAAACTTGGCTGCACAGGCATAAAGGAAGAAAATTAGTTTCTATTTGTACCAGTGAAAACTTAGTTCCGCACCTCATCCCTCACCTTCAGGTCCTGAGACCTAAAGCGAAATGGTAAAGCATCCTTTAAGTGTATGTTTCAAGAAAATATAAGCAGTTCGGAGCTCCATAATTAAGATAGTTCCCAATACAGACCATTTGCCTTGAAAATGCTGATCTGCGCAGTGAACTCTCCACAGTCACGTGCTCTAGAAGGCACCGTTACGCTCCCAGCCCTACAAAGCCGTGTGTGACTATTTACCATGTAACAATTGGTATGCTGCGTTAGCCATTCAACTCACGACAAAGAACTCTCTACTGCAAAGGATCAAGTCAGAGAAATTCCGTATGGCGGTTTTCTAAGATGGCTTATCTTCTGCATGGGATTTGCATAGTATCTGGGCAATCTTGGGACCACTTAGGAAACCAAAAAGATTCGAGTGTAACAGACTGAGCCGTACAATCAATCCACTTACGTTACAGGTTGCTGCTATTCAAAGGGTGAGAACAAAGGGTATTTTGATTGCAGGAAGATGAGTAGAGCCTACCTGTTTTAATCCTTCATGTATGTATGTGTCACCTGCTGGTTTTACCTCCTCTAAATCCTTAAGACCTTTCTTGATTTTCTCTCTGAAAACAAAAAGGTAAAAGGCTGATAGCATGATCTGAAGTGGTGAAAGGGGTTAGTTTATTGATGGAAAAGTTTGTCATAAAGGAGGTCTGAAATTAAAATGTGTAAAATGCAGCATTTAGCTGAGATACCATGTGGAGGCAGATTTTATATCCACAACAGAAGCAGCACTGTGGTAACAGATAGTTCAGAGCTAAATAACACAATATGCCTCCGTGAGTCCAAGAGCTGGATTCAAGTAAAATGTTTCAGACAGAGCAGACAGTGCAAAGCAGCAGCAAAGCCTCAGCACTAAGATGACCCAATGGAAATACTGTTATGTTAAGTCTACTTTGCTCAATTAAACCAACTTCACTTAAAATCATGCTGCAATTAACGAAGAAATCCCCTAAAACTGCAGTTCTATTTACTAGAGAAATCTTCCAGGTCATTATCGAGGTGTGTAATGGGGTAGGACAGAATCACAACAATTAAAGTCGTCTCCCTTAAAAAATGGAGCATTTGTAAGACACCCATTGTATCCAAGGAAAGGGACTAGGATTAACGATAGCTTTTAAATTTTCGGCTGTCACTACTTTTCTGTGTGCCCTTTGACAAGACATCACGCTTGCACAGGTTGCAGTTCATTTAGATTTAACAGGAGGATAAGGCTGTGCTGTTATTTCTCTCGGCCCTTTAAATAATTCCATCACTGACTGTGAGATGCTTAGTTAACTGTGCTGGTAAGACAGGAGAAGCTGGCAGAAAGCACGAAAGACACTATTTCCAGTGAAATCAGTACAAGCGTGCAAAAAAAGGCAGAGAGACCTTCCTGACAGAATCAAATCCGCAAGTTCTTATTGTAATACAAAGAAAGTTCCAGTGAAGCTCATGCAAGTTGCCCTAGGAAAGGACAAGCAAAAAGTAAGCAGAAACAAGATTTGGGCCGTAATATATAGAACACTTTAACAAATATAGGTGACAAAGAGGAAACCAGCAGGGGCGAGGAGATGGAGGGAAAATACATCGCAGGATGCGTGAAAGCTTTCCTTAGAGCAAAGAAAATTAGAAAGAATGCATATGCTGCTCTGCCTGAATGCCACCCACAAGGCAGTTGTTCCACTGATGGGTCTCCTCTATGTTTAGAAGCTCTGTTCCACAGCACAATCCATAGCTGTAATAAGCTCCCCATCACAGGATCAACTGATATAACTGGGAAAGGGAGGGGAGGAAAAATGTGGCATTGCGTATATGGAAGAGAACACGTTATGTAAGATAATGCAATCTGTTTGATCCAAATATTTTACATTCAGCATCTATAGAAACAAGTCGAAACTGATTATGTATGAACGCAGATTATAAACCACATACTTAGTGCTTGCCAGAAATGAGTGGCAGCACATCACAGGCGTTAGTGTTCCGCTGCCAAGAAACAAGCAGCAAGTGAAGTCCCAGTTTTCTGAAACAGATTTCATTTTGCAAAAATAGCTTTTGTACAATCGGTTCGGTTTTATTTATCTAAAATGCCTTGTGACCCGGTCACACTGAAATCTCTGGTGTTTCCAGGCCTCCGACTCCAAGGGGTTCCAGGAAAATCTCTGGCAGCCTGAGCTTTTTAGCTGCATTTAATCAGTCACCATCTCCTTCCCTCAGGGCACATCTGTATTCGATAGGCCAAGCCAGATGAGAAGAAGCTCTACCCGTCCTCTGGGTTGGTCGAGTACGAGCGAGTCCTGGTCCGCATGTCCCAAGGCCAGTGTCCATGAGGACTCTGGGCCCAAGCAGATGAGCTCCACCAGACAGCGAGGGAGCTTAGCTCAGTCACACCAGAACTCCCACCCAGCAGGTCTGGAGGGTGGACGCAGGAGTTCTGCCTGAACCACTGCGGTATCCGGACCTCTTCGGCCAACCAGCCGTGGCGCTCTGAAATGCCCATTCCTCCTCTCCAGCTCCC
>NW_010167092.1:71357-79608 GCF_000695765.1 Mesitornis unicolor
CTGCTTTCTCTAGTTTCTGTGATACTGTCATCCCCAAAACCTACAGAAAAGGTCTGGGTTTAAAACTCATCTGTACTGAAATAACGAAACCAGGACTTCAGCCTGGGTGTCTGGATGCAACTGTGGTACAATTCAGTAACAGTGATAAAGGCTGAAGTGTCACTGCCGTCGTGGTTTAAGTCAGACAAGGGAGGGAGGTGCAAAAAGCAAAACAAATCAGCGATTTGCAGCCTGTCTGTGTTTGGGCTGAATGACTACAAATTTAATATATTTTCTTCATTCAGCATATGCGCCACATCACACCTCTGTTTTTGAGAAAAGACACATCTAATTTTTAATAGCCATGCTGTCTGTTCTCTTTTAAGCTTTGTAACTACTTCAGATAATGCTCCCAGCAGCAGCAGCCAGGAAACACAGCCACAGTTACAAGCTCTCCGTGGTTCTGATCTGCGAGTTGTTTTTATCTGCTCCATGAGCAGGGTTGCAGTGAAGTCCCAGCCTGGCCAAGGTCAGGAGAGGGTCTGGCTGTAGCTTCAGCAGTGCCCGCTGGTCTTGCCTCTCTGGGAACTCTGCCGTGCTGTATTTGGGACACCAGGACCTTGCACTGGTACTGGACACCCGGGCTGCACAGGGCTGGCGAGGGAAGCTGTGCCAGCTCTGCTGACAGGCACGTGGGGCCACCTACGGATGCAGCTCCCTGCGTGGGCCACAGCCCACACCGAGCTTGTCGTGTACTGCCGCTGCCTCCACAAGACTGGGCAATGCAGAACCATGTTCATATTTGGAAACCGAGCATTTAGTTAAAGAGAGATTACAAAGCAGCCCAGTTTTGCAAACAACTGAAGAAAACCATTTAATGTAAACTAAAATGTAGCAAACGCTCCCCACCTGAGCTTGCTTCACAGTTCAGCTCTAAATGTAAATATTTGCCTTTCAGAGTTGGAGTTATGTCAAAGCAACCACCACCAGAGGTTTACAGGAGAAGTTTCTCTCTGCACAAGCTCTGTTGCAGGAAGCTTTTACTTGGGCAACTCAACAGGTACTGTTTTCATCACTCCTTAGTATTATCTCTTGCTGTAAGTAACTTTAATTGACCCCATGCTAAGAACAGTGTTGTCAGCAGCCAGGCGGTCAGACTGCAGATGTTGTTACCGCGAGGTCTTGCTTTCTTGTGCAGACAGGGCCACAGCCAGCACTGAAGTGGCAGTGAAGACAGGCAATAAATACTTGCTTATGCTGCAGCGGGCTGTAGGTCGTACCCCAACTGGGAGGACCAACGACAATGCCACAGACCGGTTCTGAAGCACGGAAACTTTTGTGTGGAAAAAACCGGTACAGTAGTGCTGCGGAGGTGAGAACAGCTGAAATGGTCACGCAGGTCTCGGGTCGTGCTGATTTAGTTGGGCACAGGGGTTGCCCTGTACAACGTGCTGAGTCTCTATTAATACCTATGTGATTTTAAGTAGTGGTGGTTTTAGCTCTTCTGGATGAGGGGTGGTATCTTGTATATAAGATGTATACACATCTGTTCCATGTTTCATTCTCTCTACTGAAGTGCTGCAATCTTGAACCATTTTGAGCACTGGCAGGGAAACTGTGATTCCCAGTGTCCAGGAATGAGGCTGTGTGCCTGCAAGGAAACACACTTCATTCCTAACAACAACAAAAAAAACCCCAAACAAACCAGGTATTTTGGTTTTGCTCCTAAGAAGGAAGTTTAGTAACAGGAAAACACAAACTTGTTAGTGAAACAAAGCAGGGACGGGGAAGTGTTGTTTAAGAAAACAGGATGGTTACATCCCTAACAAACAGAGCTGATGCACTGGTGAAAGTAAACCCTGCACATCAGCCTCCTCAGATGCATAATTTGCAGGAGGTTCCCATTTTCTGCACCTCTCAAGTACTAAAGAGGGCTAGGCACAACTATAGTAATCTTTCTGCTTCAAACTTTAGGCCTCCTGCACGGGCTCCAGATGGAAAAAACCTAAGTGGCTGACTTCCCTGTACTTGATACACTCAGTAGAACGTGCTCTCTGCAGATGGCTCTATTTTGGCAAGCTTCTTGAACCAAAGCATAGGGTTTGCTCACACGGCAGAGTCTGAACATGCATAAATATCTTGCTAGATTAGGTGACCCTGTGCATTAAAAGAACAGTCGGTGAGCTCCACTAGACTACAGACAAGCACGGTAGGGTACAGTTGGTCACGTACCAGGTGCTGAAGTGTTCTATTTTTCAGTCTTCATTAATATAATCTTTCCTTAGCTCCAACAAGAGTTTCACCTCGGCAGAGTCATCAGGGCCAGCCCTGACCACAGATGCTGACCAAACGCTGCTGAAGCAGGTTTACAGAAAGCAGAAATTCTGCTGGAACGCAGAAGACCTTGTGCCATCTGGATGACATTCCTAAGTGTACCCACTTTTCTAAACGACTCACTTTTCAAAACCAGTAGCATAACTGAGCACCAAACGTGAATGCACAGTTTTTTATTTGCCACTTAGCATATTGCTTCCAACTACACAGGGTAAACGTGTGTCTCTAAAATGGGACACAACCATTGTGAGAAGTCTTTCCCATCTGGGTGTTACTTTTTATTCTGTGGATTTATTATAGCATCGTGTGTACTGTGGTTAACAGTGACTGCCGTTTCCAGACTTGTTCACATCGCGCTGCTCAGAGTCACAAAATATTTGGTAATCTGGTGGCCTCAGTGCTATGGTGTGGGTTTCTTTATACCCACAGCTCTATTATGCAGTAAAAACCAGAAAGAACTTTGCACAAACAATTGGAAGCCTAAGGCGTTCAAAACAGAAGAGACTTTCCTAGTTTGATCCAACTGCTGGGAATGAACTGTGGTTTCCCGACATTTGCGAATGAGTAAGTGAGGGGAAGAACATCGCTGCAAGTCCAAAATGCACATAGAAGAAACAGGGCTGTAATATCCCATAATCACACGTAAGTACACACCCATCCCCAAAACCATAACGGACTTAGCATCCTCATCTTCTGTTTGCAGCAATAGCAGTTAGATACTCCAAGTCATTTTCTGACTTGGAATGTCTCCTTTAATATTTAAAAGGACAGCTGTTCCAACTGTAGCTATCTGTTCTTACCTATGTGCGTGTGGTCACAGTTACTACCGTCTCCTTCATCGTTCTCATTATAATTCCTCCTAGGCAATAAGAGCAGTCATTTCCTCTCCCCTACCACATTCACAGAAGCATTAGCAAACCTTGCGCTGAAGAAGAGTCCTGCAGAGGAACTCATTTGAACTAAACAGGGTTCTCTCTATGTTCTAAACTAGGTTTCCAAGAAAAGTCTGGCTCCTTCCGTGCCTTCAAGTGTGCTGCAGACACGCAGCGAACAAGGCGCCTGTGTTTGCGCGACTGGGTTTTGCCCAAGCATTCAGTGGTCTGTACGCTATCAGTGCCGCCTCTCCGCAACCGATAAGGCACAAGCCAGTGACAGGAATTAAGGGCCTATTGAAACGGAGAGAAAGGATCTCATTGAGCTCAGCAGTGCTCAGAACCAGCTGAAGTGTCCTCTCCTGACCTCTCTCAAGCCATCTGGAAAAATGGCTTATAACCTTGTGTCTCCTCTCGGAGAGCAGAGCCAGTATCCAAGTCCGGGTGGGGGGAAGTGAAAGCTTAGCCTTTCTGAAGTCAGACTGCTTTTGTAAATGATAAAACAGGAGGGGCTAAGAATTGTGTCTCTGGGCATCCTATTTCTAGCAGACCGGTGCACATTTCTGTACCATGACACAGTTGACTCTTGCCAATGACAGGTCCCTTGTAAGTATGCACTCAAGTAAGTCTTGCACTTGTTATTATTATTTTAAAAAAAAAACAAACTACATGCACAGTAAACTGAGGATGACAGATCGCACTTTCGCATTGACTCTACTGAAGGGAGCAGAAAGGACTACCTCACTTCCACCCTTCCAGAGTTGGTTACAATGATTCCTAAATGGTTTATCCACATGTTCAAACTCCAAAAAGTTGCTCAGCGTGCTTAGCTTCTGGACAGAAGGGAGACAGAGAGGAGGTCGTGCTGTTTTTGACAAGGCCGAAAGGATCCTGAAGGACTCTGACAACACCGCAACTGTCCTCTGCTGAAAGCGGTGATCCCACTATTTCATTTACCGATTCCTGTGATTTTAGTAGGTAGTTTCACAACAATCTCTTCTCTACCTGGTTTTCTCCTTCTGTTTCCTCCACCTATCCTAGACCTGTCCTAGCTGCTAATCAGTATTTGATTTAGAAACTGGAGTGAGCAGCCTTGAATTGCGTTGTCTTCGAAACCGTCGACTGAGAGGATGAGTTCAGGCACGTTCACACATCCCGTCAGCACCAGAAAGATCTCACACCTTTCACGTGGCACCAACTCCACTCTCTAAAACCTATTCCAAAGCCATGACTTAAAAACACAAGATGAAATACCTACCTTATATGAGATCACGGGAAACATTAATTACCATTGTATGCTTTATTTAGACATGAAGAAATACTGATGACTTATCTACAGACATCGCTTTACAAAAGCAAAAGTTGTTTCTCCTGCTGTGCCAAGGAAGATGCAGAGATGAAAAAAGTATTTTTAGTTGCTCTGCAAAGCGGTGGTAGAGTTCACATCAAGAACTTATTCCCCATCGTTCTTCTCTTCCCTTTTTTACTAGGCTGTCCACTGATACGTTCACAAAATTAAATCCAGCTCTACACAGAGGCTTCCTGACTGGCCACCACTTAAAGGTATCATTTATTGCTCAGCATCTGTTACTGTTCCTCTGATTTAATAAGTGCCCTTGTGGGGGAAGGAGGGAGCGGGAGAATAAAACAAGCAGTGCACTAACCTGTCTCCAGTTAATGGCATAATGACGTGTGCCTGGGTGGAAAACACGATAAACGATAATCTCATCTTGGGGCTTTTAAAAAAAAAAAAAAAAGCACTGTTAGACAAATAAAGAGAAATGTACAGATGTACAGCATTTCATTCACTTATTCATGGTTCATTAGTATCATCTTTATCCTCCAGCTTCCAAAGAACGTACTTGCAACTACAAACCCAGAATAAGAGAGGAATTAAAGAGTTTCTGCCCATCTGCTCCTTACCCAGATGCTCTGACAATGAAGTAGCACAATTATTATTCCTTCTTGCCTGACTGCAGTCCAGATCAAGACGTGCTAAACTTGAAACTTAAGATCTCATGCAACCTAACTGAAATGATCTCCCAAAGGACAAAAGGTAACACATCCTTTTATACTTTCATGGTCACTGGTGTAAAGTAAGTCAAGGACATGGACTCAGGGTGTGCTCTTGCTCTGGGGTACTAAACATGGACACATTCAGAAGTCAGTTTTGCTTTTCTAAAGTCTAATCCTAGCACAATGTATATGTTAAACTGTCCCTTTTGGTCACAAAATGATCAAAATCAAAGAAACAGTGCCCTCTGACTAATTCATGTCTAAAAAAGCAGCATGACAAACCATTTCAAAATGAGTATGTTTTTGTATTGGCGACATGAAGTTGTGACACTTAGATCAACTTCTATAAAAGTATCCTGGGATAGGTAATTGCAAAAAGCAATACTGTATTAATTTATTTTATTAATTAATTACATCTTTTTTAAAATCAGTCTGCCTGTCTCCTCCAGCCAAGAGTAAGAGGAATTATATCCAACTACCCGTGGAAAACACATCTCCTAAGAACTGATGCTTTGGAAGCCCAAGACAGTAACTTTTCTAAGGTAAGTTGTGACAACATCTTTCTCATCTGCTCTTAATTTTTATTCATGACAATTTCAGTACATTCAGTAATTTTAAAACTCGCCATACATGTGTATCAGCATTAATTTATTAGGCTAGTGTTAGATAAGTAACTATAAATGTTTGGTTTCCATGTCAAAGATGCAACTTTTAAATTACTGACATGATGGAAGTGTAAGTACCAGGCAAGCCTTTGCACAGACTTGGATTTATGATCCACTCCTGCAGTCTATCCTTTAAGGCTCTAAATACAAAAACCTGAGAAGCACTGAATCAAACTGCAATCTAAGTCATGGTGTTACAGTCTTCTCAGTTGTCACAAACAGTTGTCAAACAAAAACCAAGTCTTTGCAATCCCAGTCTCTGTGGATTACTAAGTAACGTGAGACTTCCCTATTTGAGATGCAACCCACT
This sequence comes from Mesitornis unicolor, assembly GCF_000695765.1. NCBI lineage: Eukaryota > Metazoa > Chordata > Aves > Mesitornithiformes > Mesitornithidae > Mesitornis > Mesitornis unicolor. Next base: position 77,534 of record NW_010167092.1, read on the forward strand.
GTACGTAACAACCTCCAAGTTACGACGTCTTTAGGACGGCCATGAGACTGCCCTCTTCACAAGACATCCTGTTCTGCTCTCCCAGTGCTCAGGCCCTGTGATGGTGGAGCGGGATCGCAGAATGCTGCAGCCAGGTGCAGGCCTCTCGGACCCTCACAGACAGCCGAACCACAGAGCAGATGCACTGGTCACACAGCATGAACTGATTCTTCAGGTGAGGACCGAAGCAAACTGCTACCTGTTGGTTCTTCGCCGCCTTCCCACAACTATGCTTTTCACCTGAAGAACAGGTAAGCTCAAATGACTCTGTGCCCCATTCTGAAAGCGTACCAAGGCCTGGAGGCAGGGCACAGGCAGCCTAGCCCCAGAGGAAAACGTGTGGAGATGTTGTCCTCAGGGTCCACCAGAGCCCAACAGCAGCTGTGCTGTGAGGGGCAAGTGCTCAGCACCCGGACACCAAGCGAGAGGCTCTGCACCAGAGCTGATCCTCCTCCGGTGTGTGAGGTCAGTGCAGTAACCTGCCAGCTCAGTAGCTTTCTCTCGGTTAACGCAGCCAGACCACTGCACAACTGCTGCGAAGGTCATTTGGATGTACAAGGTGATGAACTGGAAAGACGTATACTGTACAAGCAGTGGGGGCAAATGTATTTTTTTTTCATCACTCACTGAAAAAAAGTGCTGCTTTGGTCTCCTCAGGTCTCCTGTTGTTTGGTTTTTTATTCTACAGTTTACAAAATATCTTTCAGAAGCTTCTGTCACCCACTTGGTTTATATAAGATTTGCTTGTTACAAGATGGATGTAAGCATTATTTAATTATGCAAGCCTAACTGTATCCCTTCATTAGCAAGCCAAGATTATAATTGCCCACTGCACTTCATTTTCCACAGCAAAAACTACCACAACACCTGTGTCCCTGTGTTTTTTTGGGGAAGCTTTCCTTCTTTGGTTGGTTGGTTGGTTTTCAAAGCAAAATGCTGCATCACAGTACCTCTCAACTGTTTGTGCAGAGTACAGTTAGCCAGTATTTACAACAGCCATTTCTGCGGTGGTGATGCTTGCCAGACAGTGCTGCCAGCCAGCTCTAAAGTTGACTACATGTATGTACGGCACATATACTGTTAACATTGCATAGACTTCCTGTGCGTTTGTCTGTGCTTGAAAAACACCTCCTTTGTTTTGATCTGCACCGTGTATTTACGTACAGAGATAGACACTGCATTCAGACTGCCATCTTTATATAGATCTCTAAGAGTAATAAACAAAACAACTATCAGAAATGAGTCATGTGGCTTCTGAGGAATAAAGTTTAAAAAACCCAAATTACATGTGAGAGTAATTTCAGAGATTAAGTATTTAAAGATGCAAATTACCATGTTTTCACTGAGCTTCAAACATGAGAAAAACTAAGTTTCCAATAATTTCCAGCAGTGCTGGCACTAGAAGCCAAACTCTTAACATGCCTGTGAAACATTACTGAGTTTACAAAAACACAGGGTTTTTTTTTTTATAACATATCCCGCTATTATAAATGTCACAAGGAGCAAAACGCACCTCACAAATCTTTCTGTCAGTTGATTTACAAAATCAAATATCTCATGCCAGTTCTGCGCTACGCTCCCAGACCTGAAAAGAAAACAAAAGCTATTAGCAGGTCTTATTTAAGGAAAGCAAGCAAGGCAGAGGCCAGGTGCAGTGAGAAGTCAGACAACACAGGACTCTGCTTTCCTGGCTGGCGGCGGTACCGCCGTGTACATGTCACCGGAGTTTGTCAGGCTAAGGCAAACCGCACGCCAGGGTGAAAAACACACAAGTAACGCTGCGGCGGGGCCCTGCGGCACAAGCTCACCCCAAACCCAGCCCGGGCCGGTCCCGTTCCCTCCCGAGGCGAGCGGCCATGGCGACCCGCGGTGCAGAAACTTCCCCAAAAACACCGAAACCGGCAGCTCCGGCGGGGGAGGGGAGGCAGACGCTGCCTCAGAAACGTCCACCGAGGCACTGTGGGCCAAAAAAACGTACTTTGGGTAAAGCCCCGTTCCCCGGGAACTCCGCCACATCCTCGGGCGCTGGGCGAGGG
>NW_010167093.1:0-17807 GCF_000695765.1 Mesitornis unicolor
GTCTGTCTACTAATTGGGCTAGAACAATGCTTCACTGAGGGACTCCTTCCCCAGCCTTATGTATGTGTGTGTGCATGTATCTGCATGTACATTCTCAGTCTATTTATAGGCAACTTTGGAAATCTCTACATTTGTGGGGGGTGGGGAATCAGATAAACTGTAAAAGTGGGAAAGCTCTTCTCCAAAGAACAAAATAGTAAGCGATTTTTTTAAGAGAGTGCATTAGAGAGTGCGCACTTTGTACACAGGCAACTCTTTCACAAGCTATCTCAGCACACGTGATAAACTAAAAAGATTGATCAGAAAAGCAAGGGATTTTGCTAGTTGATGTAATACATCAATTGCTATTCAGTGTATGGCAAAAAGGAGGGAGCGGGGCACAGATCATGGGGATGGGAGAAAACTTCCTTATTCTGTTTGGAGTGTGTAAAACCAGGTAATGTTGCCATGTTGTTTAATAAGCTTGCCAATATTCAAAACAATTTCAGCATCTTGCATAAGAGTTTAGCATTAGACACTCATCACACCACAGGAAACAAAAGATGTGATGAAACTTACTGCGAGAGGTTTAAATCAACAACACTGTGTAAAAGCCCATTCCTAAATCCAACTTCCACAGAAAATGAAAATCTTTAAGAACTTGAAACAAACTTTGGTAATATCTAGAAATAAATGGAAATTCTTTTTATGTATTCTCCTTGGGTACCTTAACAGAGCCAGTTGCAACATGGACAGCACTACGCACCTCAATTCAGGGCTTTTTTCCTCCCAGTTTGAGAGAAAGAGTGCACTGCCTAATACTGTGTGATGGTGGTGGGCTAGGAAAAGCTGGCAATATACTCTTTCCTCCCAGTTTGAGAGAAAGTGCACTGCCTAATACTGTGTGACGGTGGTGGGCTAGGAAAAGCTGGCAATATACTCTCCTACTTGACTCTGGAGAGAGCATGCAACACACATCAGGTTTACCAATTCAAAACAGTGAGTTGCATGCAGTGGGAATATGCAACCAACAAAACAGAAATAGGAGAAGTTTCTTTTAAAGAATGTTTTGAGTGCCCACATTCAGCCAGGACTTGATTTAAGTGAACGGTAAGTAGGCACGAGGACAACTAACACTTGTGACAAAGAAAGGAAACACCAGAGCACTCACATAACTCATAAATCACATCATATCTGTCTGCATGTTACAGTGAAACGCTACTGACTACTGCTCCTTCCATTATCTCAGCAGCAGACTTCTAACAGTTACTTTGTCTGAATGAGAAGTCCCCCTACAATTTAGTTCTGACACATTCATAGATACTAAAAAAACCCTACAGACAGAATATTAATTACACCATACAGCTGATAAGATCATTAGCACAAGACACTTGACTAAGGCAAAGGTAATGTTTCTTCCAGAGAAAGCTGTTGCAAAACAGAAGTCATAGCTACTCCAATTTAGAACTGAGCTTCTGTACACCTTAAGTCTGTACATGCCCAGCACCACACTTGAGAGCACAAAGCTTTGTAAAGTTACTACTGACAGAGGAATAGATAACTCTTAGGAAGACTTGTTCAAAATATGACTGATGAACAGTCATAACTGCACTGGTAGTAACCAGAATCAAAGAGCAGCACAATTGCCTGGCTATCACTGTCCGCCCTTATATACAGGCTTCATCCAAAGACCTCATGGCACTTGAATAACTAAGTCTTACCCCCTGACCCTGACATCTGTCTATACTACATATGCCTTAAAGAAAGGGAAGAGAGAGTTGGAAAAGTTAAGTGGTAAATCTGAACATTAGCTTACAGGTACCACAGTCCCAGCGTCTACCTTTTATTAACAACAACAAAGTGAACATCCCTTTGCACAGGATTCTTAACAACAGTTAGTTGCAACCCACAGGAAAAAGGATGGGCCAAGAAAAAGCTTGTCAGAAATCCACACCGCTAGAAACAGGGTGCAGTCTTTGGATACCGGTATTTCCTTGCAAAGCATGGTTTTAAAGTTTAAATGCACCTATTCTGTGCTTGAGATACATAACCCCACTGGCTCAGAGTGAGGAATCACTGACTTCAGAAAGTGACAGCCAATTTACCACCTGTTTTACTAAGCTTTTTTTTGTAAATTTATTTTACTAACCTTTCAGTTAAACAGTTTTGGTAGTTACACCTTCAAATACACACGGACAAACAAAAATTCATTACAATCCAATAAGATACATAATTAATATTAAAAAAAATATTAAACAGAAATACACTTCCAACAATTTTTCTACAATCCCACTTCTGGTGCCTTTTAATTGCAGACATTTTCTACTCACCAAGAGACCTTGAACATACTAGTTTCTCTGCACTGCTGTCCTCCACTACATAAACAGAAATAAATACATCCCATGGGCCCTCTCTGAGGCTGATAGCTGTGTCATGCTTTGAAGTTTAAGCACTATTTGTTATGTTCCAAGTATGACGGAGCCACTGAAAATTCAATTCTGAGCTAACACAATCATCTGTCAAAGGGTAAACATCACGGAAGAAAGTTATAAACAACAGTAAATTAAGGTTTGCAAATCTAGGGAGTGCCTCAGCCTCACTGTTGCTACACTGATGCAGTAAAACAGAGCTTGGCCACAGAGTGTTTGAAGAGGCAGTCAAGCTACAGCAGCGTAACAAGTTATCACTGGGTCTTGGTAACTTCCCATGTGCATGTACCTAGCCCATAATGAACACAGGATAGCAAAGTTGACACAAACCTTTTCAGTGAAGACCCAGGGTGTGATTCTCCTGCAGGATAAAACTGGAATCAATCCAGAGACCCAATAGTGCTGAAAAGGGAGAGGGTCGCTTCTTCCTTTATACACACACACACACACACACACACACACACACACACACACATACACATACACACAGAAAACCCCCTAATCACACAACCAGCCAGCTAGTTACCATCTCTAACTGGATAGTGTTTCAGAGTCCTGTAAAGTAGTCATCAATCTGAAATATGCACCAAGGCCCAAAAAGTGAGTTTCATTCACTAGCCCTGCAAAACCACTGACAACAGAACAAGAAGATGCTTTGGCAGACCTTCCAGAATGCTTCTTGTTCCCTCCAGGTTCCTTCCTTACTGCATGTTTCTAATGGCTTTTATCCAATGAAATTATAAACAAGGCTATTTCATTTTGTTACTACACAAAGTACTCCCCATTTAGGAGGATAAAAGTTGCTATGAATAGAAAGTAATGTAATCTTTTCATACAGATCAAATAAAATCATAAGCATAATGTACTAACAAAAGCAAGGGGAAAACAGACTCAAAACAGGATCTACACATGAATGAAAGAAAAAAAATTAACATTTTAGGAAATGGAGTAGAACTAGAAGAGGTAGGCTCTAGATTTCCTAGCTTGTCAGGTGCCCATTACTGGGCAGTTTTTAAAATCCTTTCTAGTGTATTGCAAAGTGAAATACAGTTCCACATAATACTATTTCTTACTGAGTAAAGAACAGCCTAGCCTATTGGTTTACTACTAAAGAATCAATAGGATGTGCTTGGAGCTGAGTAGTGTAATACAGGTCCAGATGCAGCAAGTGAAATGCTATTTCCTCATTCAACCTGCTGTATCTCATTTTTGTAACCTGGAATCTGGATAATTCACCTTGCAGGAACCATCGTAGATTACTCATACATTTGATCTATTATCCAAACCTTCCCTCTCATCTGGTGCAAAACATCCACAGGTCCTTTCAGTATACCATCTGCTGGCTGGAGGGAAGACACCGCTATGATCAGGAAACTAATGAGGCTGCAGGCATTGAGGGAGACGCCAATGACACAAATCCCTCCTTCAGAGAAGGGTCACAGTAATCTTTAAGAATCCCCATCTCAGCCTAACAAAGAGAAAACATGAGATCGACAATTCCTTGAAAGGCAGGGAAACAGGATACACCTTTGGGAGTGCAGTAGGGAGAGGAGATGGGGAAAAAGTCCTGCAGAACTTCTGGATAACAACTCCCTGTGGTAGTCACACACCAGGCACAGGACAGAAGACACCTACGAAGTCAAAGCAATTTGCAACCACAAGATCATGGTTTTCCACAGTTGCATTTCAACCAACGAGTAGGCAAGGGGGAGACAGAGGCATGCAGGCAGCTGTCAAGGTTCTAGGAAATAAGGGAAAAGACAGGTTTCATTGTTGGTTGGTTTTGTGTGGTTTTGTTTGTTTTTATTTTCCTCACAACAGATTAGGACATGAATGCCCTTTCCCAATACAGCGCCAAATCAATGCTACAATATGATCAGAATTTCTCTACTGATATGCAAAATTTCTCTTCCAGTACCTTACAAGTGCTAGGAGACACATGACAGTTACTTTAGGTTATTCACACAGTGCCTGCAGAAGCTTTCTCAGGTACTTGACAGAGTTGATTTTCAGCAATTATCCCAGATATCCAACTTCTCCCTAACCCTTCCCTTTTGCAGAGGCTGTTCATGTCTAAGTAGGAGTTGATCTACTTAATCAGAAAGTCTGGATTACTCCATAGTGTTTCTCTTTATTAACCAGAAAATGTCTTAGCAAAGGAACCTTCTTGTCTGCTGGTTAAATCGCATGAGGAGAAATACTTCACAGTGGAGGTACCTGTCTACCTGCTTGTCTTGCTTGGAGGCTTAGTTGCTCAAATAACCTGATGACTGCTCAGCAAAGGAACTGCAGGGAGAAAATTTTTTAAATGTATGATGTGCACCAAGAAACACATGGGAGATGAGAAGGAAGTGCCTTAACATTTCTTCCTTCAGTAATCTTCTATCTCCTCCATAAAAAGCAGTATGAGCCCTGCAGTATTAGGTTCCAAAAAGACTGTTTTCCATTTTGCAGTGTGAAAAATGGCAAGGAGAAATAAAAATTGAGAATATTACCCAACCCTGATCAGCTGCCTCAGCAACAGGATCAAGGATAAACAATAGAAGCTGACTATTCTAACGCCTGAAGAAACTGCTGTCTTTTCCAATTATGAAAATGTTTTGGAGGGTTTTTTTCTGGTTTTCATTTAAGCAAACAGAATTTCCTACTTCATTTGAGGAACTACAGCTGTCCTACCTTCCCAGCAGAAGCCCTGCAGCTCCTACCACCACAGGAGACTGACTCAACATCCAAAGCTCTCCCACTTTCAAGCAAACAACAGTTGCCTTCAACTGGAGAAATAAGTCTGGTGAGTTGACGTCAATATAGCATTTGTCTCAAATTTCCACTTACATTCTGACATACCAGGGACAAGATCACTGCAAAAGCAGCTTGCTAGTTAAACATCTAGACTGAGATATCTCAAAGCAACCAGCTTTCTACAAAGTACCTGTTACCCATTTGAGGGGTGGGGGGGAGGGCCAGGAGAGGGAAGAAATTCTCTTTCTTATTGCTTTATAACAACAAACCTCATGCCATCGATTAACTAAAAGAAGGTTCGGAAAATTAGTAGCTTTTTTAGTTTGATTCATGTTATATCTAAAGCTAAAGATACGGCAGCAGCTCTTATGCTGGCTTTAGGAAATGCTCATGCTGACATACAGTAAGAGTTTAATTTCCACGTCTCAAGTAGCGTAATCCCTCTCTTCTGCAAGGGTAGATTTGTTGGAGTAAAGAAGTCACCAATGTAATTCAGAATTCAGGTACCCATTTCAATGTCAAATCTGCCAACTACGTCAGCAGACCGTTCACAGGTAACTTCTGACATACATACACTAACAAATTCCTGCACTTGACCATTTGTAGCACACACTAAGTGTATAAATATATTTCTTAAAACATTCATACTTGTAAGTCAATTTACCCCAAGACAATAAAGCTGATCCTCCTTCATTGCAGATGATTTAAGGAATTTAAAATATAAAATAACAACAACAATCACTTTACACTTTAACACTTTTAGTTATTAAAGGACATCAAAAATAACCAGAGAGGATCTTGGATACAATCCCTGGTCCCAGGGAAACTTACGGAAGTTCTCCTTTGGTATCAGTAGGGCCAGGTTTTCACTACCATCATGAAATGGGCAAATCATGTCTCGGTGTACTTTACTCAACTTACCAAGTCACCTCTAGCTTAAGAATGAGAACTTTAAACTTGAAAGGATCTTTTGAAAATCTCATGTTTATGCATAAATATATATAAAAGCACCAGAGAGGAGGAAAACACAAAGAACAAAAAGTCTCAGAAGAAAAAAGATGTATTAACAGTATCATTTATCCATGTAGGGGATCAAGCAGGCACCTGCCATTGCACCAGAGGATATTCTGTATCTGTGTTCAGTTGTAGTATGTAACAGGTCCTGCTCTTAAGAGAAATGCAAATACCCAAATTTCCTTTATTTCTGCTTTATACTCTGTCAGATACGAAAGGAACTCACTGGGAGCAATAAAGGCAATCTCGGACATTTCTTCTTAACATATTAACCAGATGAATTTTTTTGTACAGCCTTTAGGAAGACAGCCCTCATAAGAGTAATCTATTACCAATCATGCAAGTCTAGCATCAAGCACACAAAGCTGTCCACAGTACATAGGTACTTACTTTTACCTTGATGTTATTACTGAACGAGGAAAGCAAGGTACCATTACTGTATTGTTGCTTTTGCAGATTCCTTGCCTTCAGCTATTGCAGAAAACCATTTACCTTTTTATAGTCCTTGCTGGAGATGATTGGGCTCAATCTACTTAGAATCACAGAACATCTTGAGTTGGAAGAGACCTGTAAGGATCATTGAGTCCAACTCCTTGTTCCTTGCAGGACTACCTAAAACTAACCTATATGACTAAGAGTGTCATCCAGACACTCTTTGACTTCGATCACTAAGTGCTCGGCGTATTACAGGAACATACTTCTGTTGGCACTGCCTTTAGTTCCAGGCATCACTCCGTTGTGCAAGCTTCAAAAAACAAGAGCATTTTTCTGAGAGTATGGCAAACTTGGAGGTCATGGACAGAGAAGGGATATCTCATACACGTGGAGCACAAGGGGCAATGGGTGCAAGCTGGAGCACAGGAGGTTCACTGTGAACATGAGGAAAAACTTTTTCACTGTGAGAGTGCCAGAGCATGGCCCAGGCTGCCCAGAGAGGTTGTGAAGTCTCCTTCTCTGCAGACATTCAAAACCCACCTGGCCGTGTTCCTGTGTGACCTGGTCTGGTGATCCTGCTCTGGCAGGGGTTGGACTGGATGAGCTTTTGAGGTCCCTTCCAACTCCTAATGTTCTGTGATTCTGTGACCAAGCTTTTCCTGGTGTTAAAGGTCAGAGCCTGGATTTAGCACTAAAAGAGAAGTGTAGTCTAACTATGATAAAGACTGCTGAAGCAGTTTGCCACTAAATGCTTCCCCCTGACAAATACTTGCTTAAGTCGCACTTGATGTTACATTTGTCATCTAACGTTTGCACGGCATTCAAGTACACCTATACCTCCACCACCCACATGCCTTCTTATCGAGAGGTCTCTCATCTTGCTTTCATGTACAAGTAAGGGAACAGACTCACTGGTTTTCCCAACACAAATGGGAAGAAAATAAAACAGTGTAAAATTAAGTCTCCGAGATTTCAGAGTAAACAACTCCTACAGAATTGCACACAAAGGTTTGGAGGTTTTTTTTGTGGAAGCAAGCACAAAAATATTCCTCTTAATAGGGATTTAAATTTGATTGGAGAGGAATTTGGATATAATAAATATGTATTACACTCAGGAATATTTGATTTATTAAAAGTACATCTGTCACAGGTTGCACAGGAAACAGAAATCACCCAGTACAGAATGAGCAGGCAAAATATCATCAGGGAACCTTCCTCATACTGAGATAGGGAAAAAATAATGTAAAGTTAAAAGGAAAAGAAAAAACTACAGAAATCAATAACTTCCCCTCCAAACTCCAGACAAAATAAAGAAAACAAGCTACTGTTTGCAAAATTAGTGTGGATTAAGCCCTGTGGACAGCTCAGCTCCACCCAGCTACCCACTCGCTCCCACAGCGGGATGGGGGAGAGAATGGGAAGAGTAAAAGTAAGAAAACTCACGGGTTGAGATAAGGCCAGATTCACAGGTAGAGCAAAAGCCACAGACGCAAGCAAAGCAACACCAGGAATTCATTTACTACTTCACATCAGCAGGCAGGTGTTCAGCCAACTTGAGGAAACCAGGCTCCATCGTGCGTAATAGTGACTTGGGAAGTAACTTTGGCTGTAACTCTAAATTTCCTCCCTTCCTCCTTCTTTACCGCAGCTTTTATTGCTAAGCACGACACTGTATGGAATATCCTCCTGGTCAGATGGGATCAGCTGTCCCAGCTGTGTCCCCTCTCGACTTCCTGTGCACCCCCAGCCTATTTGCTGGAAGGGTAGGATGAGAAACAGAGCAGCATTGACACCGTGCAAGCACTGTTCAGCACTAGCTAAGAAAATCCTTGTGTTATCAATGCTGTTTTGATTACAAATACAAAACTTAGCACCATATGAGCTGCTGTGAAGAAAATTAACTCCATCCCAGCCAAAACCAGTACAGCAATTTTAGTAAAGCAAATAAAAACCTAATGATGCCAAGTCCAAGTGACATTGCTGCAATGAAGTTGTGCAATGAGTAGAGTAAAATTCTGCAACTTTTACAGCAATATTATATCCATATACTGCAGGAAAGCATTACACATTTAATGAGAAACAAAAATAAAGCTGGAAAACAGTTTTTTAAACTTTGGGGTATGCAGCTATGAGAAGCTGCATGTATCATGTTGTTAAACGCCAATTGGAATTGATCAATCCCTTTATTTTGTCATTATCAACTTCGACTGGCCTTCCTGAGCATGGTGCATCTTTAACAGCTGAATCTCTGGACCAAAATATAGCAAACAAATTCTGACACCGCCGTAGTTTTAAGCATCTTCACCATACACATCATCTAACTTATTCTGAGCTTGCTCAGTGTGTTTTCTTTTTCCTGAAGTAATACAGCAAAATATGATTAAAATGTTCCTTTTGATTTTCCATTTTGAAATAAATAATTGTTAATGAAATCGTGCACGTTCTTTTTCTAAACCAAGCTTGACCTGTCAGCTGTCAAGTTACAACAAGACTTTGTGGTTTAAAATGAAGTTACCTACATTTCAAGACATATGTGTCTATCTATTAAAAAACCCCACAATTACTTTTTGGCCAACGCAGTATTTTCCAGAAACATAAGAGAAACACACTGCTGAACGCTGCTTACAGAAACCTGCTTAATCTTGGAATGATGCACAGAGTTAGCTGTTGTATGAGGAACGGGGTTTAATCCCAATGAGCTGCCAAGATACACAACCAACCTCTGTATTTGCTTCAATGCGATCAAACTGAACCACGTGGTCAAGTCAAGGAGGGAAGGAAAAGACACGGGGAGTCATTCAACATTTTGAGACTGCACCTCTGCCTAGCAGAGCAAAGCAAACCTGTTATCTGAACACAGAACAGGATGGAGAGGTCCTGGCTCCATTTTGCCTGGAAACATTCACATTAAGCAGTGCAAATTAAACCAAAGATACGTAAGATCTGTAGTCAGAAATAGATACATTCACATCATTCACTGTGCACAAAGGAGAGCAAGAATGAGAAGCATGAAGAGGGTGAAGCTGCTCAAAGGAGACGACATGTAGCTGTCACCTGAAGACTGCCCTGCAAGGTACGAAAAGCTGAAATGGTTTACTGTTGAAGACATGACACTAGCTATTAATACAGTTTTCTCTCTCACAACACTTCAAATTACTACTAGAATAACAACAGAACTCACTAAATCCTAGGAAGTGAACCTCAGACAGAAGGATAAGGAACAGCTTCCTGAAAGGAGCACCCACAGACAAACGAGAGACTCGTGAATCAAAATAATTCTGCTCATAAAGAAGATAAACGTGATCCTTAAACAAACCAACAAAGAGAAACCTCAGGACAGCCCTCAGTCAGCAAAATTACTGAAAGAAGGTCTCCAAGTTTTTTAAATTTCCACAGTTGTTCTCTGCTTTCTAAACTGGCCTATTTGCTTGTCCATTGCTGATCAAACAAATTTTTGCTTCCCTGAAATTATGTATAGAACACAAACAATTTTTACTTCGGTCTTAGGACTTACAATCTTCTGACTGCATGAATAAAGAGCTAATTAGGTAGAATTACACATCCCTTTTAAATGACTGCAACCAAACCTTTGATTCTTTCTCAAACATTCATGCCATTGCTCAAGCAGGTTTAGAGAAGACTTGCAAACAAACAAAAAAACCCCAACAAACCAAAACAACAAATTTAAAAATTAAATAACCCCCCCAAAAAACCCATAAGAGACAAAAAAGCAAACCACAAGTCAAGAAAACCACCTGGTCTAAGAACTGAAGCTTCATTTTGAAACACAGCATTTCAGGGGTCAGTCATTCCTGGAAGTCACGAGGTACTAAGAGTTACTGCTGACTAGGCCGCTCTCCACAGGCACTTCAGACTAGCGCCATCGGACTCTGATGGGCATCACAAACAATGATTTATCATCTTCTAAAAAGGCAAGATTAGGTTCAGCTATATTTTGACACATTTGCCAAGACAGTAGTGGTCCAACATAACTTCTTAAGTAATTTCAAAGATCACAGCTTGAATGCTGACTTTGCTAAGACTATGTGGTCAGGCGCAGCTGATCTACTTTCCAATCTTATAACCCCTCTGCTTGTTGATATGAGAACTTCAAGCAAGTTCAGAGCATTTTCGCAGCCAACAGAGCAAAACAGACTTAATATCACACGTCTGGAGGGAAGCAACACGAAACATCGACCTGCACAAAACAAGTACATATTCCCAGAAACTTATGCTTGATGCCAGCTGTGATCTACCCATGTATTTAATATCAGTTAAAAGTGATGGTTCTCTACTGTAGAGCTGATATTTTTTTATTTATTGAGAGCAACTGTTTAGAATCAGAGAGAAAGCAAAACTTAATCAACTCCAAAAGCCAAACTACAGAGTAATGAACACAGACACAATACTTATGGCTTCAGCATATCAACAGTTACGTTTAGAAAAAATGCAAAAAACCAGAGCTTCAATGCATACAGACATAACCCACAGCAAAGCAAACAGTGGCACAGCTTGTCCTTGAATTCGTTTGCTTAATTACCTAGGCCCATTATCAGTCAACACTGTAAAGAGCTACAGAGCTCTCATACCTGAACATTATCAATACATGTATTCTTCCACACCCAAGAAAGCTGAAATCACCTAAGAGCCTCAGGGCTTTTCTGCACAAGAATACTTTCTGCCAGAGATAAACAGTAACATTACATAGATGTATTTGCACCAGGAAATTCCCCACGTAGGCACAGATTTTGCGAACAGAATGCTTTTTCCTCTTGCAAACAAATCCCCAGCAGCATTTGTGTAATTCACTTAAAAGCCTAACATCAAAGAAACCGATATGCCCAAGTGACTTTGCACTTTTGCCCAAGCCAATAAGAAACAAAACAGAAAGGTGGTCAACACTGCTGCATGCGTGGTTACTGACAGAACTTTACTACAAAAAACTCATGCAGAGGACAAAAAGCCAGTTCCTTGCAACCAAGGAGTTAATTAATAAAAGGAGAAAGAGAAGCACATGGATGTTGGCATAAGGCAGACAAAAGTGTGGAGCTTGAGAAAGAAATAATCCATAAAACTGAACCAAAAGGCCACATTCTTATGCAAAACCAGGTTTCCTGTTCCCATCCCACTTTTTTGTCCTCCGCTGACAGAACACCCTTGACAGATTGTCTGGCCTGACAAAGGAAAGGTGAAAGCAGAGTACAAGCAGTCACTCCTGCTTGTGACATCCGCTAAAGCGCCAAAAGCAGGCTGACCTTTGTTCCCGCCGTCAGAAACAGGAGGTCAATATGAACAGCTAAAAAGGTTGTCCTGAGCATTCAGTAATGTTTTTTTAAGAGCTGTGAAAGGAAAAAACTTTCCAAAGCTGGAAGTAGGGAAGAGAAACATCTTTCAGCAGCTGCAAGAACCACCTTATGTGCCTTTCAATTGCAGCAGGATGAGCTAATAAAGGTGGCCCTTAAATCCTGGAGGTTCAGTGTTCAAATTTTGCTTCAAGCTCACAAATGAAAGGAATCTGTTATGCTTGCCTTAGCGCTCAAAGGAATCAAGTCACATCAGAAACTGACTCTTTGACTAGACTAACTGAGAACTCAGAGACAGGCAGCAGTCTTTGAGTCTGTTGGCAGAACGTTCTCCAAAACCCTGCCTTCTAGTGTCCTACTGCTGTATCAGCGTTAATTGCTAGTTTTTCTACGATGTATTTTTAAAAGAGGCTTCCTCAATGATAAAACCAAGCTTACAAAGTACACCACCAGGCTAATTCAACTTATGGGTACAAAATATACATCTAGTTACACTTCTCAATTAAAGCACTAGCTTTAACTCTAGCTATTATTCTCCAGACACCTTCATAGCCATAATACACAAGCCTCTTCTTCTACTTCTCAGTGACACCTAATCCCTTCTCTAGTCACCTAGAACATTATTTCCTCTAGCTCAATTAGCTCAAGCAGCAAACTTCATAAGCCTCTTCACACAAAGCCTCGCCTCACTTTTAAAAATTAAATGTCAGAAAAAGCGCAAACTAGATCTAGGAAGAAGAACTTCCCAATGCATTTTTCTCATAAATCCTTCCCACAGAGCAGCCCAAAGGGAAACAGATGGCTAATTAATTTTAAAAAAAAAAAAACAACAGAAAATCTGTATTTTTAGCTTACATCTTAATTTTCAATTTTTCTGTACTGATTATTTCATTTAAAAACTAATGGAAGCAAGGGCAACTCACTGCATTATCTCTGAAATAGTACATGTGCATGTGGACATGGCCCTGAACAAATTTTTGGCACATCGGTGTGCAGAACACGCCTCAAGCACATCGCTAACTTTAAGATGCAACTGGAAGGCAACAAGTCGGCCACCATTACTGCATCATTGACTACTACTGGACAATGGATGGGAGGGAGCTGAAGTCTGTCCTTGTCCAAACGGAAAGATGTTCTACAGAAGTTTACTTCTAATTAAATTCTTCTGCAATGGGCTCCACATACTACTTCATTCCTTGAGGAAACTGGCAACACTAATTCAGTCAAAAGACACAAAACACGGTAAAAATTCTCTTATTTCTCATGCAAGGGATTACTTCTGTTCATAAAAATCACCAACTTGGTAGCTTGGCAGGAGATTTGGGTGCAAAAGTTCTGCTATCTTCATCAGGACAAGAGTGACATTTCAGTATGTCAGGCAGTTCCTCTCAACTCAGGTCTTCAAGGCTCAACTTTTAAGCAGCAAACCCAAATGTGCCCTTGCGGCCAAGAAGGCCAATGGCATCCTGGGGTGTATGAGAAGGGCTGTGGTTGTAGGTCAGAGAGGTTCTCCTTCCCCTCTACTCTGCCCTGGTCAGACCACATCTGGAATATTGTGTCCAGTTCTGGGCTCCCCAGTTCAAGAAGGACAGGAACTGCTTGAAAGAGTCCAGCAGAGCCACAAAGATGATGGAGGGAGTGGAGCATCTCCCTTATGTGGAGCGGCTGAGGGAGCTGGGTCTCTTTAGCTTGGAGCAGAAGAGACTGAGGGGTGACCTCATTCATGGTTATAAATTTGTAAAGAGTGAGTGTCAGGAGGAAGGAGCCAGGCTCTGCTCTGCCAGTGACAGGACAAGGGGCAGTGGGAGCAAGCTGGAGCACAGGAGGTTCAACCTGAACATGAGGAAAAACTTTTTCCCTGTGAGGGTGCCAGAGCATGGCCCAGGCTGCCCAGAGAGGTTGTGGAGTCTCCTTCTCTGCAGACATTCAAAACCCGCCTGGCCGTGTTCCTGTGTGACCTGGTCTGGTGATTCTGCTCTGGCAGGGGTTGGACTGGATGAGCTTTTGAGGTCCATTCCAACTCCTGATATTCTGTGATTCTGTGAAATCAAGTCAACACTATCGATGTAGAAAAGCCAAGGTCCTACCTGATTTGCATGTCCTGCCATCATCTTCTAGCTGCACACCAGTGGGACAGGCACAGCTGTAGAAAGGGTCTCTTGGAGACAGCAGGCACAGATGAGAGCAACCACCATTGTTTTCCTCACATGGAGTGTGAACTTCAAGAAACCAAACAGATTTATTTTCATTTTTGTAGAACACCTAAAGCACTCTTTTCTCCATGGGGAAGAAATTATAGATCCCAAATAACTGGCACAAGCTCTAGTGCTAAAAGACAGGAAATACAAAATAAAGATTCCCACCTCCCTCACTCCCAGCATCTTAATTCTAGAGGGACCTAAATTGAGATGTACACAAAAGTCGATTTTTAAAGAGCTGACAGTTCAGCATATCCTTGCTATTCAGTTCTTTCAATGTGTCTAAAGCTGAACACAGCTAAGAGCTTTGGACATCAGTTACTTTGTGGATGCCAGGTCCACTAAGCATCATGAAAATGGAAAACAGGGCTTGGAGGGTGATGATGTCTGGGGAGTTGACCAGTTCAGTGAAAGAGGGGCCTAACAATTTGTACAATTCCTATATTACAGTAGTGATACATGTTGGAAATATCTGTTCCTAAACCTTTTTCCGAAGTTTTCACAGCAAGACAGATCCCTGAATCATTGGGAAATCCAGAGGAGCACCATGTAAAGTCAGCAATTTTGAAAACATTAAAAAAAAAACAAACAGTGAGGGGAGAAAGGGAAACAACAGGATGGGGATGGACACACCACAGCTGTATGCACCTCTTGCATCTACATGGGGAAAAAATGGCAGCAAGAGATGAAACTGTAACCATAAATAATGATGGGCAATATTGCTAGATACTAAAAAAAAAAAAAGCTGTGCAAGGTATCTCCAGTCATAGGTTTGAATAAGCATCTGAACTGCTTTAATATTAAACCACAAACTTTGCAGCTACATTGGCTAGTGTTGGCAGGAATCCAGCTCCATCTTAATGAAGTCAATGGCATCCGAGCTATTTTCAGCGTACGCTCTTTATGCACCGTATTTTCTTGGCGACTGATCCAGAAATACTATGACCCAAGGCTGAGACAGCCTTCAAATTATCACAAATTGAAGATAAACGTGATCAAGTCTGGGCTGCAAAAACTGCACTTCTCAGTACAGTATGAACATCACACATTTTGTGCTAATTCTACTTTTTTTCAAAAAGGAATAATAAGCACTTTTTTCAGTTGTCATTAAAATAACGGTGTTAAAGAGATGCCAAGTGAGTCTTTAAGGATATTCCAAACCAAAAGATGTCACTGAAGTACTACACTGGATTTTGCAGTTTGTTAACTGGTATGATGAGTGAGCTCGTACGAATTGAGGCTGGAATTTGCTAAGAAAGCTACAGGATTCGGGTACTTATACCTTTAGCAACCAATCCCCTGACAAGTGTTCAAAACCTTAGACTTTCAAATTAACCACTTTTAAGACTAATGTTTTTCTTGATATATAAGTAAGTCATGCAAAGAAATTTCAGGGAAAAGTAAAACATACAGTATGGCTGCCGGTCTGGACTTAGGACCTGGATGTCCATTGGCGAATACAGAGCAGACAATATTTCTCTTCTTTTCTCTCCCGTTCTTTTGTTACACGCATGAATGGACCGTGTTTGCCAGTCAGTCCAATACAAAGTATCCCCAGACAACGTCAGTGCAAAGGGATGAGTAAGACTACCTTCAACAACTTTTTGCCTGGAGGAAGGAAAGAGCAAAGATTAAAAATGCATTGTTTTGACTTGTTACCACGCCGAAAAAAAATCTGGCTTTGTGAAAACTCATATAGGAATTGTCTTCTTTTAACAAATTCACCGGACCAAGAGATTCACCTGGTGATAAAAGTGATAATCAGACTGAAAAACGTACAAAACTGCTTCACAGTAACAAGGACACAAATATACTGTGTTTCATAGAGACACGGTATCTGATTCAGCTCCACACCGACCTTTGAAAGGCCACACCAAAGTTCCTTAACAGGGCTGTGTGAATACCCAAACACGATTACCTTTTAGAGGAAATACAGGCCTGAAGAGTGCTCCTCCAATTAAAGCATTACTTTTTTTTGTAAAAAATACAATATATGACATCTTTGCCCAGGACCCCAGTTGCATTCAGTGCTTTGTTGTAGCAGGAAAGTGAAGAAATTATCCTAGAATCTCTTTAAATAACCCGTCTTAACTTGGTCAGCAGCAGAAACAAGTATTTTTGAGATCATCTTGTTAAATGCAAAGCATAGGTCAGTTATATTTTTTCAGACTAAATATTTACAATAAAGATAAATCAGAAACATTTCAGATGTTTTTCAAGGACCTCATTAAATAACATTGGTTATTGGCTGAAGTGAAAGCAACAAAACACATGGCATTTCCAACATGTTTCCTAAACTCACAGGATCCTCAAATTTATACATACTGCAATAAATGTGTGTAACTTAGATTCAATTGGTTTGGAGATATTTACTAAGCCAGTGAGAACATCCTTGACAATTCCTCAGTCAAAACAATACATACTCAGTTTTCACAAAGTTTGTGCACTTAGGTAGGCACAGACACAGGGTCATACACACACCTTCCCAACCAGTGTTCAAAACATCTCATCATACAGCCTGGCAAAAGCTGAAGGCTCAGCATCACCCTGAAGGAAAGTGAAGAACGTATTTTTCTTACACCTGTAATTCAGATCTGCATTTAAATTGTTTCCATTGAAGAGATTAAAGAAAAAAAAACCACAAACCAACCACAAACCAACCAAACCAACAACAACAAAAAAACCACAACAAAAAAACAACCCAACATTTGCATTTTCCAGGGGAAGGGGAATATAAAAAGTACCCTCGAAATTCTTCATATGTATTCAGACATGGAGAAGTTTAAAACAGCCTGACACGTGCAAACAAGCATTTGCACATACATGTACAAAACAGGCAATGTGGAAAAAACAAAATTATTATTCTTACGGTTCTAGAGAGAAAAATTGAAACTGCTCTGAAATTTCTGTCCTTCAAATTATCACTACTTTTCTCAGCATAAAACACAACTGAATAAAGAGAAATACCGATTTCACTGTCCCTGTCCACTCTCACCTTTGCCGTTGCTTCTTTACTAGTAACAGCAGTGGCTGCACTCCAGTACCACAGCAGCTGTTTTCCACTATGGATTGCCTCTATTTCTACCATTCTTAGATATCAAGCCTCCCCTTCTCCTGCAATTACATCCCTTGAAACAGTTCCAGCCAATGTCCTTGCGCACTGAAGCTTACTAAGATACACCAGGCAGATTGCTCCAGTGACATTAATCCACCACGCAGAACGCGCAGTTCCTGTTCATTTGAATTCTGAAGCGGTTCTGGGGTGGGAGGAATAGAAGCATTTAAAACGCTGTAAGATTTCTTTATTGACAAGTCTGGGTAAAACTTGATTTTATCCTGTCTTTAAGGAACAGAAGCAACATCCAAAGTTGTCATCTGGTTTGAACCATTACTGAAGTCTACCTTGACGCCAGAACCTGAGCCTCAACTTCACAGACTTCTGTTTTAACTTGGATTGGTAGAAAGGAAAAGAAATAATAATAAAACTTTCATTTTAAGAGTTAAAATTAAGATCAATATTTATGGCATTTTATTAATATGTATAACATTTTAAGAATGAAGTTTTATCTTATGGTAACAATATCTATACAAAGCTAAATGACATCAAGCTATTATACTGGACAATGGCTAAAAGTCCACATGCAGATTGACACAAGGAATTTCCAGAATACATTCTGCATAAGAATATTCTGACATCAAGGGAAAGTGCA
>NW_010167094.1:0-52134 GCF_000695765.1 Mesitornis unicolor
TATATATATATGTATGTGTGTATATATATGTTTTCACATGCATGCACAGAAATCGGGCTGTCTCCAGAACTGTTTAAATAACAGCAACTGAAGTTGATTTGATTAACCCTGCTCAAATGGCAGCACCTTTTGGAATTCTTTTCTTCCCTCTGGCACTCCTAACATGTGGGAAGACTTTTCTTTCCAGCTCCTGCTGTTGGGCATTTTCTGGACATGGGTATCTTTGGTACTGCCTTTTAATCACTGTATCATTCAGTAGTCTTTGGACATGCAAGATGCTGAGACATAAAACATAATGTTATAAATCTACCAGTCTGGCTTTTTCCGTTCAGCACATGGAGCTTTCTGTTTCCTAGGGTATGTATCCATATAAAACTGTTTTTTTCTGACCTATGAAAGAACAGAATAAGTTACTTAGATCTCAGTTGCATGTGCATTTCTTGCCCTCTGGAGATGGATTTCTGAATTTGACAGTAGATGATTCTTTTCTTCTAAGCTTTTCAAATGTATAAATAATAAGTACTATGTCTACTTCACTATTTTCTTCAAGGAACGTAAGGAAGAGATGCTTATACAATCACTATAGGAAGCATATACTCTTCATCCAAAAATGCAGCTCTGTAAGACAGGAAGTATCCAGGCCTAAGGCTCTGACAGCAGCAAGTGTGAATCTCTTTCTCTTCCCGTTTTCCATTTCTTTTCCTGCTGCCCCATGTCCCATCTCATGTACCCCATTCCCTGCTTCCTTACCCCATCCCCCCAATTTTTAGTCCATCCGGGAAACATCCTTAATTTCTGTATTAGCCTTTATATTATTTGGTACTTTGTCATTAAAGATACTATTATGGCATTTCACTACCCTAAGTTCAGGAGCATTAGCCTCAGCAAATATAAATTATGTTGATATAAATAATTTTGATTTTTTTCTGTATTTCAGGGACCTAACCTTTGCTTCAAATTTCCTGCTGGATGCATCCATTCTTTCTACAAGAAGGATTTAAATTAAAATAGCATTCATTTACTCCTCTTTCTGAGATCAGTGATCATAATGGAAAGCCTGAATGTCCTCTCGAAGGCAAAGAGAAATACAAACTTCCTGTAGAAGTTTCCATCTTCTCGGTCACTGTATATTTGCTTTTGTGTTGGGGGAACTATTGTGTTCTGCTCTGATGAGGCTTATATGATGCTTATAGAACTGTTAATAGAAATGTGGGGGTGGATAATGCCTGCTCTTTATTAGTTCTTGTCACTTTGTGGCTTTGAAAGGCTTGTTATCTGCTTTCACAAAAAGGAAACAGCTACTGCTATGCTTGGCACTGCAGAAATGCAGAATGCAGCCCTTTTCCTGGGTAACTATTGAAAACTGTTATGATAAGCTTTAGGAGGAATATAAATCCAGACACTATTTGAACTCAAGATTACTGTAATATGAGAAAAATATTTTAGTATAAAAGAAAATTATTTTAATATGATGTAAAAGCCAGTAGAGTTGGTTATAAGCTTACATCTATTCACTTAAAATCCCCTCCAAACAAGCAATAGATCCTACCAGAAATCTGTGCATAAGTACTAAGGCCAGAATAAATCTCCTCAAAATGCATGCACGGAAATAGTGTTGGCTTGTTTGTAAGAATAAAACTGGTTTTTGTGACAGCAGAGCTTGTCCCGCTGATTTCAGATGGAAGATGACACCGCGACTTTCTAGGAAATATCCACCTAGATCTTAGCTTATTGCCTATTTTGAAGATCATCCTGAGTGACATGATTATATCTGGGCTTAAGTAACTAAGTTACCCTGAAGTGCTGAACTAGGTTTAGAGCTGGAGCAAGTGGGATGTGCCTTCTCAAGAAGTAAAGACCAGAGAAGGAAAAAGAAAAATTATGTTATCCACAGACATAGCTGAAGTTGCATTAAGCTGTTCCCTGGGGCAAGTCATCCAGAGGAGGAAGAATTTAAAGTCCTATGTCACTGGGGAAGCCAGCATAAACTTGGATAAAACTTGTGTGTGTGGCAGTAAGCTCCACAGTATTTGACTCCATGTAGTCAATGGTAAGATCCTAAGAAGTGAAGCAGAAGTAGTTTATTCTACTCCCTTGTGCTTTTTGTTTTGACTTTGCAGGGGGGAGTTGTACTGTTATCTCTTGGTTTTCATTTGCCAGTGCATGTGAGAGATTCCCAACAGAGTCCTTTAATGATTTCCTAAACTTAAACCGCAACTTGTCACTAAGTCATATTCTCTTGTGTTAATGGTTGTATTTTAAGCTGCTGCTATGTGATTCAACTGTCATACCTTCTTTAAAGCCCACTGCGCTTTTTTGAAGAAAAGCATGATGCAATAAGAACCCACTGAAATTGTGTTTAGTGACAGTGAGGTTTACGTAAAAGGTAGCTAATGGACGTCTAAATCAGGTAGGCATTTATATTAAGTAAGGGAACTGAAACTGAAGGATGTTGTCATTGTCTTAGATTCTCCTAGGGTTTAACTTTGTGAGTGGTGACAACCTGTTATATTAGTTTGAGGGTTTGATAACTTGACTAAGTTAGTCTGTTGATTCACTGTAATACTGTAAAGTTATGTATTTAATCAGCTTAGATAAGAGCGGAGCATTGATTTCTCAGGGTTTGCTTGCTTTTCTGTTATTTGATTGACATTATTAATGTTGATTTTTGAAATATGACAAAGGAAGATGCATCTTTTCATTAGTTGATACCTGGACCCATTCTCTTTACAGTTACAGAATAGATATATCTTGAGGAACAAAATTTGTAACCTCTTTTGTGTTTTCTTTGAAATTAGTTCTAAATTGCTTCACAGTCTGATTAATAAAAATAATGAACACTACAGAAAGAAGTCTTATGTTTTTATTCAGTATAGAACTCTTGGGTTTTGATGTTTGTTTGTTTGCTTGTTTTTTTAATTCTAGATAAAAGAAAGTAAAATTGACAGCCCATTTGTCATTTAAAGAAGCCAATGTATAAGATATATAGTGATGAAGTGGTATTCTGCAAGAGGAAACCCAGCAAACTAGGTCTTAAACTGAGGTAAAGCAGGAGGGTAAAAGGATGCTAAAAGTTTTGGTCATTGCTGAGTTGTAGATCAATGCATCCAAAATACAGTCCTGCCATATGGCAGGCAAAGACATGTATCTAGTACAGATTACAAGCAGGAATATTAGAAATCTAAAGCGTCTGGTGCACAGTTTTGTCATGCCTGTTCCTGGTTCACTTCTGTCCAGAGTTTTGAAGGAGCAGCTCCAGACTACCTAGAGAATGCATCCCTCTTCACAGGTCTGATGAGGACCAGGCTTTCCCACCATCTTATTTGCAGAGCTGAAAGCTGAAGCTGTTGGGATTTGGTTCCAGGAAAACTTGGTAGGTCCTCTGAACTGCATTTTTGGAACCTTTGTTGCAAATACAGAGTATGATGTTACCTCGTTATATATCAGTTGCTTTGAACAGCTTAATCTGACTCAGTTATCTTCTGTATGTGTTTTTTCTCATGACTATACTGTTTTTAATTTGTAGCAGATTATTTAGCTGAAACTGAACTTTACTCTCTCTCTTGCTATCTGAATGACCTGCATACCATTAAGACAAATCCTGGAATTTGCATTGTTTGAATTTTTTCTTTCATTATCATGGGTATGTATGTGTGAAGGCAATAGTCCAAAGCAGCCTCAGGACACATTTTTTTAGGGTATGTATTTCTTCCATGTTGCCTTTTCTTTTAGTTAAACAAAGTAGAATGAAAATATCAGGATTTCGACAGCTAAAATCTATCACTGGTTTTATCTTTTGATATAAACAAGAACACAAGAACAGAAAGCATCTTTTATTTTCATTCATGAGCAGGAAATACATAGGGATACATGAGGACACCAGAGATCTTGTGATCTATGTTTTTCCTAGCCCTTAATATATCCTTGCCTTGCAATCTTATAATGAAGATTTGTTAACTGTCAGATTGAACCTGATGGATTTACTAATGCTGAGGCATCTGAGGAGATTTCACTTGCCTTAAAACAAACAGACACCTATTCAGATTTACTCAGCAAGCAGAACTCTGCTACTTCCTTTTATTTTTTTTATATTGTTGAAATAGGGGATTTTTTTGCTCTTTTAATGTTTGATGTAACATGGTGGGTGTGCTAGGGGGATGTTCCATTGCACCCTCAGTATTTTCCTATGTTACTCAGCTCAGATGTCTGTTGTGAGTATAGGCCGCAGCTCATGGTGCTGGTTTAAAGCCTCCGTAGACCTTTCTCAGATCAAAAGGCTTTTCACTGCCCTGTTTCTGGAGAAACCCAAGAGACACGTTGAATATGCATCCACAGGCTCCACCGTGAAGGCTGAGTAACTGTGATTACTCTCCACTGACAGACCTGATGCTGAATGGACTTCAAAGAACACGTTGCTTGCTCCACAGGAGAAGTGATTGGTTTGGGATTGGCCTGAGATATGAGAGAAAGTGGAAGAGGAAAAAAAGGTTGCTCTGCTCTCTGAATGGTGCATGCTTTGTGAATGGTTGTTGTTTACGTTAGAGCTTTCAAGTCAGCAACTTTCACTGATGCAGTACCTTCTTAAGGAAGTTTTGAAGCAACTCTGGAAACTAATGGCTTTGTGTTTTGCCAATAGATAGGGTCAACAGAAAGGACACAGACACCAATAAAAAAGTAGGCTTATTTTACTCTCTATTTTAAGGTAATACAGAAATAAGGTAATGCATTTAGTCAAAAAGATAAGCTCATTATACTTTATTTTAAGCAGCAGAGAGAATAAGCAAAGTAATGCATCTAATCATTACTACATACAGTTAGCTATAGTAATTAAGAATGATACATTTCCAATTGCCCTAATAATATGTTGCCGTCATCTAGATCCGCAGTCACTGGGGAGCCCCGGTTGCAGCGAGGATTTGGAGAACCTGTCCCAGCAATTGGGAGATCCTACGCAGCACGTCCACTCATAGGCGAGGTCTCCAAAGTCACTGCAACAGGGTCCAGCTTTTATACAGTTGAATAAACAATTCTCAAAAGCAGAAAATCTGGTTTTACCCTGCCTGTTGGGATTCTGCCCAAAGCCTGGCCAGGGCTCAAGAGGGAACCCAAAGGAGTTTCTCTACTGATTTTGACCATATGTTTCTCAACCAGGCCAGACATCAGGTTTCATGGCCTTGTGATATCCTTTAAAAAGAAGATATTTTTGCTGATTACTGTTTTAAGCAACAAGTGTTACATCTGTTGATTATTATTACATTGTCTGCTGATGGCTTTCACACTGTTACACAACAAGCATTGCAACAAAGCTTTACAGATTAATATTGAAATAGCAAAATAAAGATAAATATTACATTGTGTGTGTGATCAATACTATGCATATTAGTTACATTGTTGAGTTGTGTGATTCATTTAGAGGTCAACTTTGTTCAGGGCCTGTTGTTCAGGTCTCAGTACTTAATTTTGCAGCACAGACAGCATATGTTTTCAGTAAATGCATTTGGGACACTGAACTGCTTTGCTAATAGCGAGGGTTTTGATGGCTTTAACAAGTTGCAGAGGCTGTGAACTGGAAGCTCTGATTATTTCCCTTACGTTAACCACTACGCTCTGTGCATCTTGGAAGCTGTTGAAAGAGCAACTAAAATCATGCTTCTTGTCTGCACTCTGAAAATGAGATATCTTCTGAGTCTGACTATTACTGGGTCATCTAAGAGAAGAAATGTTAGCTAAGCTGTACTCAGCTGGTAAAAGCCAATCAAATCTCCTCATCCTGGGTAGCTGACCCATAAATGAAAGCTTGACACCAGAAATTGTATGGGGACCCTTTTAGAAAGCCAATAAAGAGCTGAAAGATAAGAATAAGTGAAAAATAGATATTGTACTTAAATAACAGAGAAACCAACCAGACATTCAACTTCTTGCGAGTACAGCCCACACAGGAATTTCTGTGCAGTATAGAAAACTGCAGAGAAGTGCTTGGTTGTCACTTCAACTCCCACGATTTTCCTGTCCTCCCTTACTATCAGGAAGATCAGAGCATGCCCAAAAGAACTGATTTAACTCACACAAGTACACAGATTACAAGCACTGTACGATGTGGAACAACCAGAAGTCCTGCCATGGCTTTCTTCCATGTCTTGGTCTAAGGTGATAGATGAGAGGGGAAAAAATAACAAACCCCAAGGAAACAAAACCAAAGGTTTTGACTTTCGGTTACTTATTTAACCTGAAAATCTTTCAAGGCATTTTTTCCATTTGAAAAATGGAGGCAAATGAAACCACTCTTGCTTTTCTCCTTCCCAGCAGCGTGCCAAGATCTACTTGCTGGTTTGGTACTTAGAGAGATTTTCAAAAGACAGTTTTGTTTTGATATGGAAAAGGAAAAATCTATATTCTGAGATAAAGAAAGAAGCTCTCCTGCCTCTTAACATTAGTCTGAAAAAGGAGGATGTTGTGGTAAGCATTAACTTTTTTTTTAAACAGAATTTCTCTATTTTTTCCTGATGCCCACTTCAAAATTCTCCTACTGAGAGTACAAATACAGTAACATTAGTAACAATAATTGATTTTTTTTCCCCCATCATTGAAAAAGAGATGCCAGTAGCCTGTTGCTCTGTACATTCCTTTTAATATCCTAAATCAGTTTGCTGGGAGCCAGGCCCTTGCCTGTACTAGCCAAGCAATCTGATGTAGGTACCCTCTTGAGAAGGGGAAACAATTACAAAGAAATTTTGCTAGCTTTTAGGAATTTATTGACAGTTGTTCAATTCACTGTAGACTGCAGCAATAACTGTGTGCTTGCAGTCTCAAACTTTCAGCTGTTTTCGCTAGTGTCCTCTGAGCCTTAATCAGCCTGTTGCCTGCAACCTGAATTTACAGATTGTGTGTGTGTGTGTTCTGGTTTGTAGCATCTGTCATCTTGTTGGTTTGTGGTTTTTTGTTTTGTTTTGTTTGTTTTTTTTTTAAAGGAGAGATGTGCTTTCCTGTCTCTGTCTTATTTAAAAGCAGAGGGTTATTTTGTCATTTACAAGTTCATCGCTTCAGAGGAAGGTCTGTGCACTTTTGACTGCTCTGTAGGTGCTAGCTCAGTACCAAGCTAAGTGACACTAGCTCTCCTCTGTACCATAAGAAGAACTCACAGGTAACTGCCTCTGATTTTTTTTTCTTCTCTTTCCTTTTTCAGCGCAGAAGATGACTCTGATTGCAGGATTCCTCACTAGAGCTGGAGGCAGCAGCCCAGTTCTGGTGATCCAAATGGCAGCTCTGGCAACGCTGGTGTCAGGTAAGGAGGAGCTCTGGCAAGGAAAAGGATGCTGCTAGCATTTTTTAAATCCTGTTTAGAAGTTACTAGGTATGCCCAAGAGATGGTGCCTGGGCTATGGGAAAGAAAGAATATCTATTGCAATAAGCTTCCAGTGGAGCATTCTCCGCATGATGTTTTTTAGTGTTTTATTTTCTTCATGCTGATTTTTGCCCAGAGACCTAGGAGGTGAAATCTGATCCCAAAAAATGGAGTGTTTTGAGCCAATCTGTGTTTTTATGTTATCTTTCCATGGAATACTTCAGTATCTGTTGAAAGCAAAAACCTTCAAGTTGAAGAGAAAACAACCAACCTCCCTCAAATACCCCTTTCCCTTGATGCTTTCGCTTTCTTTTTTGAAGAAAGGACGCCCTTCTCATCTTCCATTTTTATGAAAACAGCAAAGCTTATAGACAATTTTGTGTTCGCATAACGCCCTTGCTGCAAGATCTATGATAAGAAACAGAGATTTTTCTTCCTCTCACATGAGGGAAAACATATCATTTTTGCTGTGGTACCTGTTATCTTGGGCACTCTGTGCACATGTGAAGCGTAAGATAGACCCTTGCTTTTGCAGTGCATAAACAGGTGGAGAAGTATGGAGAGGGAGGCACAAAGGTCAGTTCAGTTAATGTCTGCTCTCTTCCACTGCAGAACACAGTATGCTGGAAATCACTTATGCTTCTACCACTAAATACCTGGAAGAAGGAGAGACCCTGAATTTGAATTGCCCCATCAGGCATCAACAGGATCAGTCATCACAAATAGAAGCTCACTGGTATAAAAAAGTGAAGGAGCAAAACGAGATTGGGTTTGGCAAGGAGATGGAAAGCTTGCAGCTCTCACAAAACTCAGACCCGAAGGCAAAAGTCACATCCTTTCTGCTTCTGAAAATTCAGGAAGTCAACCAGTCAGACAGTGGGCGCTATCAATGCAGGGCCAAAATAAAGAACACTGTCCTGGCTGCGGTGGGCCACTTCATTAAAGTGAATGTAACAGGTAAGCTCTGTGTGCGCAGGAGCTTTCTTGCAGAAGGAGTTGGGACATCACACGGTTGTCTCATAAGCAAAATGTCTGCATTATAAAAATTATGATTGTGACAGTGTAGCCTCTCCTCCTAGGATGTGAAACTAAAAATGATTGCTGCCACACTCTGACATGTGGAATAAGTTTCATATTCTTCTGCTTCTTTGTCTATGCATACTAAAGGTGAGACTGACATGTGAAAAGTGCTGGGGAGTGGTTTTAGATTGGCTGTGGATCTGTCTGAGCTGCTGGGAATAGTTTAACATGGGATATCTACTCCAAGCATTGCTAACAGAGCTGAAAGGAATTGGGTGGGAAAAAACAGCGTGGGAAAATGTGCATTAGTCCTGGGCGAGACGCAGGCCTGCCCTAATTTACCTAGCATCTGTTCTGGGTTTATAGCCATAGCTACATTCACAGGTGGTGAAGTTATTTACTTTAAAACAGAGATCTATATATTTTCTTGGCTAGACACCTTTGTGTATGCAAGCAGTCTAGACTTATTGCCCCTTGAATTCACTGTAGTGTGTGCAGACCCTGAGGAGGATTAGTGCTTGGAGGGAGTGGGACCTGAGATATGGCAGCCACCACTGTGAATTATTTAGTTCTTATTGAGGTGAATTTTTTTTCTGTTGCTTCATTACACAGAAGAGAAAAAATATTGTGCAGAAAGACTGGGAGGGCTGAAACATGCAGTAGCAGTGCCCCTGTATAATTACTTCTACACAGGTCTTAACTAATGGTTAAGTGTCCTCTGCTTGTGCCAAGTGATTTCAGCACCAAGCCTCCAGCAGAAGGGAGTATCTATTTGGCCTGACTAGCTGAGGTTCTCATCTGGTGGTTGCGGTGAGCTACTAGAGCTTCATAGTTTGGTTCTGATCAGGGACAGGCTGAGAAACCAGCACATATTTGTTCCAAGCTGTTCTCCTGACTTTGTTAAAATGTAGGGACTATATCAATCTTTTGCTGCCTTAAAGTTTTCTCCAACATATTTTGACTAAAAATGAAATTTAAAAAAATTACACCCTCACTTACCTTTTTGTGACTAAGTTTTAGGTAAGTGAAGATGCAGTTCTGCAGACTTTTATTTGCATGTTGGTCATTGTTATATCAGGTGTGAGCATTGCCAATATCACAGAGAAGAGAGAGGGTGACCTGGAGCAGAACAAAGCTCTGAGGGTGGACTCTGAGCTGGAGAAGGTGTGGGCTGTGGTCATGATATCCTGGATAATTGTGCATGTCAAAGGTAAGAAGACAGATATTTCTCTATATGTATCTATATACACATATAGATATAATTGTTTTCTGAAGATACAGCTTATGATTTATTTTATAAAATCACAACTCACACAGGTGGATTTTAGGTATGGCTCTTATATTTAATGACTCCCCCTTTTCCATTGTAATAATCCCGCAGTGGTTAGAGGGCTAAAACTTCCCAGACAGGAAGGTGAAATGATCCAAACTATCAAAAAAATTAGTTTTGGCTTTGAGTGATTTTTGCAAAAGGTGCAGCTGAGCTGGTTTCAGGCCAACATCCACAGAAGTCACCTGGCTCAGTGTCCAATTCCTGGCCATGCCAAAACAGAGCGCACTGAATGAGCACAGGACCATCGTTTTGTGGGCTTCAGATGCCTCCTGTATGGCCTTTTGGGAATATGTAGTTGTGTGTTCATGTGGTAAAAGTTATCCTGCAAATTAATACTGAGCCTGAGCTCAAGCAGTTGATTTACATGTGTGAAGGTCTTCTTGACCATATGGCCCCTCAATCTAACCTCTGGGATGTGATCTTGCATTAGTCACTTTTCAGTAAAGCTTGTTTTATTAAGTTGAATTGGTACACTTTGCTCCTGAACACCAGCAGATTTTTTTTTTTGTGTGTGTGTGTATCTGTTCATCTTTTTTTCCCCAAGGACTTATACCATGAAGACACTGAAGTCTGAGCTGCTTTGCTTAAACAAGATAATATTCCTGTGATGCTCTAAGAACAACTTCATTTCATTGCACATGATGAAACTCTGAGATTCACGTTGTGTTTCATGGCACACTTCAAAGTTGCGGGGTCTTATTTCTGGACTTCCTGGTACTGGTTCATTGGGATTATTCACTTTACTTGTTAAGCCCATCTATATTACAGGCAGAGGAGAAGAATTTCTTTACACCTTTTCTAAGGAAATTCTTTTGTATCTAATGTCAGTTCTTCAAGATTATGCCTTTATTCAGGCAACAGATTTCTCACTATCATGCTCTTTGAAATGAAGAGATGGTTTCTTTCCAGCTGTAGTTTAGTTTAGTTCCTGCCTCCCTTAAAGGAAGGTTTTCCCTTTCAACAACAGCTGCATATACAAAGAGGGATTTCCTGGTTCTTCTCTCCTCTGAAATGTCTTCTGACATACTTCTAGTCTGCACTGAGGAAGCTTGAGGCCCTTATTTAACTCTCAGCAGTATGAGCTTGACTAGGAGGATGCACAGCAAGCAGAAATGAAGACAGTGTCTTTTTAACAGTGTTGTGTCTCTCTCCCCTTTTCTACGTATTTATGTAAATTTGCCTTTCTGTAAGGGGTTCTCTCTTGGCACATAAAATTTGGTACATGACAATGTAATGGTAATGACAAGAGGAAGATGGTTACATTTTTATCTGTTAATATGTTTGGGAAATCTTTCTGTGGTTACTAAGGTTTGTCTGATGAGCGCTTCTGACCTCTGCCATGTTTTTCATACTTGGGCATGTGTGTAATGTTTTTGAATGTCAAAGCACACATGTATCTACTAAATAAATAAATGAAGTGATTATTTATCTCCTCATCACTTTGCCAAGTATCTGATTGTTTATCAGCTCTGAAGGACTGCAGTCGCTGCTGCTTTGCGAGCCTTTCCATCAAAGGCAGCCTGAATTTGAATTCTTGTTGGAATAAATGTGTATGTCACATCTGACAGAACCAGCTGCTTAAAGGGCATCCTTCATGCTGAGAAGCAGTAACAAGCAGTATGGATGTCTCGCTAGCTGGGGAAGGGGGAGGCATGGGGGCTCAGGAAGAGCATTGTGTGATGCTATGTCTTGGGCTCCACTGAGCCAATTCAGACTGCAGGTATTTTTAGCACTATTCTTCAGCAGGCAGTATGCTGTACAATTACACATCAACATGATGCTTCTCCTCTGGGTTGGTGTAGCTATGTTTCCACCTCCTGGCAACTATAAGGAACAGCTGAAAAGACACTAAGGAGAATTATGTTTTTATTTTTGCAAGGCACTAGAAGATGAAGTAGGAATTTTAAACAGCCACATCTCTTGGGCTCAAAGAGATTTTTTTAACTCTTCAAAGTTCAGTGTCATATGCTATGTATCAGCATAGAAGCTTTTTGAATTAGTTTGCTTTGTAACTACTGTGAAAATAAGTGCTTGAGCTGAAAGGTCATACATACAAGGTGCTTGTAGCAGGACTGTAATTAATAGGACATCAGGCAGACACTCTATATCGAGGGAGGGAACACGAGTGCAGCATATCCATGGTAACTGGGAAGGGACATGAACACACTTAGTAAAACTCCAGTCTCTAAAATATTTGTACATTCTGTTTATTAAGGACAACAATTGTTATAGAGGTACACACTGTTACAGAGGACACGCGGTCAAGACTGTAGGCGTTCTGAGAGGTAAGTGTCCTTCAGTAATAAGAAAATGTTAATTTTCCCAAATAAAAATCTTTTTCACAAGTCAGTTTGACCTCTCTCTGTCTTTGACAACAGTGTCCCCAGTGCTGGGTTTTTCTCTCAGAAGCTGATCAAAAGCATATAGTGCCCATTTCTTGTCCTTTGCCAGGTCAATGCTATCAGCCTATTTGACAGAAAAGACCAGAAGTCTTTTTGGTAGCCATCTCAGAACTGCTCTTCATGAAGACAAGTTTGAGTAGATAGCAAAGTACGTATTTCTAGAACCTACGAAGAAATACAGATTGCTAGTTCAAAACTTCCAGATGAAAATGTCTTTTTGAGTGAAAAATTGATTTTCAATCTAGCTGTCCGAGTGTGCATTCAGCCAGGATCCCTCACAGGCATAATGAGATCACTGTTCCTTATGCCCTCATTGAGTGTATTAAAGCTAACTTGGAGAAGCACATGTCTGTAAGGCTGGTTGAATGGAGGTGCTGGACTCCAAAGTATTGAATTTGGACTTCAAGTGAGGTTGTTTTCTTTGTTTTCAGTTGCAGAGACTCTCATGTAAGCTACAGTCAGAGTCCACAACTTATCTTCTTTTATATGATGTGTTGCCTCACTCAGGAAATTAATCCTGTTCAAAGGGACTTGCTGGAAGCCTATATAGTTCAAAGGTGCTTGCAGTGTATCCCTTTGGATGCATTTAACTCCTTTAGCCAGAGGCTATTTATCATTACAGAAGTCATAAACTAGCTCTGACAATAAACCATGTAGAAGCTATGCACAACCCAGATTTCTGGTAGTGGAGAGTTTGCAAACAGGCCAGATAACTTGTCCTGCAGCACAGGAGGGCTGTGAGGTACGCATGTCTTGGGTCTCCAAGCAGCAAGATGAGGAGGAAAAGAGGTGAGGAAAACTGGTGAGGCAGTGCTGCCAGCAATGTTTTGCTCTCCTATCCCCATTTTGAAGGTGGCTGCTTGACTTTGGGCCTCAGGGCTGGAGATATCCCCTCTCTGGGAGGAGAGGAAGGTGGTGGTGGGGCTCTGAATGGGCCACACCATGGGGCCGGCTGCCTGCTGTGATACAAGTTTTAATGGCTGCCGGCTGGTGTATCTGGGGGGTGGGGGGCTGCCAGTGGTGAGAGAGTGCTGTATCTGCCTGAGCAGGCTGGGCTTTTGGGAAGTTGCACCCACTGGCAGCTGCTCTGCTGGAGAGGGTCCACTTTAATAAGAGTTATACAGAAAATGGCAACCTCATTAGCAGAACATCCCCAGGTAACTTGCCTCTTAAGTGCAACAGCTCTAAAAGTGTGTGCATAATGTAGTGTCTCTATATATTGATTTTTATAAATATACACGTATGTAGTAATATGCACACATAGACACAGCCACAGCACTGCTACTTTTAGCAAATCAAAGTGTTTTATCTGTAGTTTAAGTGGGTCCTTAGTACGGTGGCATGGGCTGTGCAGGCCTGAGGGCAGAGGGTTGGAAGAAGACTGTGGTCTGCAGCATGACTGCGTGCAGCGAAGGCCTTGTGGTGGGGTGTGGGAGGTTTCCTGAGTCCACTTCTGACATTTCCTGCCCACTCTGTGCTAGCTGACTTATTTTTCACATCTTATTTTCATCTCTCCTGCTTTTTTTGTAGTGCCTTGTCTCAACTTTTCACACAGCACCTTAGGACATTGAATAAGGAGCTGAAAGTCCTGCTGTGTATGTTCTGCCAGCCTGGAGCAGGCACTGCTCTGCCACCCTGTCCTCAGGAGCTTCTCCTCTGGGCTGCATTTTAAGCTACTCTGGGAAGACGAGAAGGCAAAGAAAAACTTTTACGAGCAATGCCCGCAATCCTACGATGGAATCAACATTTGTGGGAGCTGACCTGACTTCATGTCACATTTTCCACCTGCAGACCACTAGTCTACAAAAAGGGCAGACAGTTCAGGCAGCACAACCTTGAATGAGGATGTGCCATAGGACTGGGCTTTCACCAGCAATGCTTCCCTTCTTGCATCATACTCCCTTGCACCAAGCATAAGAACTTCCGGAAGTGCTGCTAGCCTCCTGCAATGCTTAAAACAAACAGGGTGAAAAGTTTGACTGGAAACCACTGTGGAGAATTTTTCTAAACCACTAAGTGACACAGAGCTATAAATGTTAACCTGGCTTGTAAGAAAGGGAGTTTCTGACAGCAAAGCATATGGTGAGGAAGGAAACAGGTAAAGCAGAAGCATCCCCTTTGGTATTTTTCACTGCACCAAAAGATTGCAGGCAGTGATAAATGCCATCCTGACACTGATGTCGAGACTTGAGTTTGTGTTTGAGAGGTGGGATGTGTAGTTTTTTCCAATGTAGATATGGGTTTCTATTTCAGCAATGATTTATTATACAACTGTCTTGTTCCACTTGGTGCAAAAAATCACAAAAATAGAAGTCACTAAAAGAAAACTATTAAGCCTTCTCCTTTGCCATGTGGTAACAGTGTGGATTTCATATTTGGAAGTGATGATTTAGCTGCTCTACAAACACAGAAGAGGAGACAAGATTTTCAATTCCTGAAAAAAATAATATAAAAATCTACTTCTGTGTGTTGATTCTGAGGAAGGCTCAGTATGCAGATCCTTTTCCTCAGGGGTGCTGGAAAACAGCCCTGAGGAAAAGGACTTGGGAATACTGGTGGATGAGAAGCTGGACATGAGCCACCAGTGTGTATCTGCAGCCCAGATCTGTATCCTGGGCTGCATCACAAGAAGTGTGGCCAGCAGATCGAGGGAGGTGATTCTGCCCCTCTACTCTGCTCTGCTGAGACCTCACCTGGAATACTGAGTCCAGCTCTGGAGTCCCCAACACAAAAAGGACATTGAAGAGCTGGAGGAGGTCCAGAGGAGGGCCACAAAGATGATCAGAGGGCTGGAGCACCTCTGCTATGAGGACAGGCTGAGAGAGTTGGGGTTTTTCAGCCTGGAGAAGAGAAGGCTCCGAGACGACCTTATTGCAGCCTTCCAGTACTTTAAAGGTGCCTATAAGAAATCTGGAGAAGAGCTGTTCACTAGAGCATGTAGTGATAGAACAAGGGGTAATGGTTTTAAACTAGAAAGGGCAGATTTAGGTTGGATATTGGGAAAAAGTTCTTCAACATGCGGGTGACAGATCATTGGAACAGGTTGCCCAGAGAGGTGGTGGAGGCCCCATCCCTGGAGATATTCAAGGTCAGGCTTGATGGGGCTCTGAGCAACCTGATCTAGTTAAAGATGTCCCTGCTCACTGCAGGGGGGTTGGACTGGATGATCTTCAAAGGTCCCTTCCAGCTCACACCACTATATGATTCTATGATCCTTGAGGCTGGAGTAGCTGACTCCCAGCTGAGTCTGTTGGGGATTCCTGGGACTTACTGCAGGTTGTTCACAGCTCCCCATTGGGAGACCTGTAGCTTTCAGAGAACATCAGCTTCCCTGGGACGAAGGAGGAGCAGTGAACAGCTGAAGGGGAGAGGCCTGGTGGTTCTGTGGCTCTACCTTACTGCCTAAACCATGGTCAGTGATACCACATGTAAGACTGGCTGATGGGTGAGGAAGGATCATCTGGGCTTTTATTTCTGCTACACATCAGTTCTGCTATTATTTCTGTTCTTTTAAAAGTGAGTATTATTTGAGATTTTAAGTTTCCTTACATGCAGTTCAGGATGTGTGTTGCAATTCAGTCACATCTGGCTGTGGAGTGGGAGGCCAATACCTCTGGTTAAAAGACAGGAAGGAAACTTTCATCCAGGAAGTTTGAAATACATATCAATTCCTACTGAAGTGTTTTGAGAGTTAAGTGTCCACCTATAAAGCATCTCTTTTCTCTTCATCGTTGAATACTTGTATGGGAAACTTCTTCTTGGATTATCCGCAGCTCTGAAGGCAGTAATTGTACTTACAAGTTCCCAGTTTTTTCCTGGGAAACCAGCAACAAGGTGCAGTAGTCCACAAGAGATAGGAATTAGAGTAGCTAAAGTCACAAACATCGCTGTTGTAGACCGATTTGGTTGCTGGCACATTTGGATTGAGTGAGAAGCCCCTGAGGTTAATGACCCACAAGTGGCAAGGAGCAGAAGTTGCTGAGCATGGCCATGCTGGTCCAGTGACTGTGCTATTAGAGGAAAATTAGCTACAGTTAAAAAAGAAATCCTTTTTCTTGGTCTCTGGAAATCGCGATGAAATTGCCTCTGGACATTTTAACCTGGAAGTGTCAGGTTTCAAAGGCTTCATTATCAGCAGTGCTCCCCCCCACCCCCCCACCCTCCCCCCCCCGTATGTTTGCTGACATTGATGAAAGCCTCAGATGGTTTATACCTGGGAAAGTCAAGCTGTTACATACATGGACCAGTTTGGTTTTGTTTTCCCATGGAACAGAAAATGTAAAGCAAACGTCCTCTCTCTTTCTGACAGTTCTCTAACAGGCTACCAGGGCATGTTCTTACTCTTGTTCATCCTTTACTCCTACTCCCTGTTTCCAATACCGGGTTGCAGTGCCTTCTGAAGAGGCTGACTGCAAGGCAGCTTACAGATGTGAGGTGTACAACTCGTCTCATATCATAACTTCATAGGACTAAGGTGTTTTCTAGATGGGCTGGTGTTAAGAAGGTAAATATTTCTCAGAAGAGAGGAGATGCCCACCTACTTTCTTGAATTACATCTACTAAAGATAAAAAAGAGTAATCTGCTGTATGGCACTTTTTGGGAGCATTTTCCCTGGGGAAAACGTGCCCCCCCCCTCGCTTTGTTGTAACATTAAAAATAGTATTATTCTAAATATTACTATGTTGATGAATTCAATACAGAAACATCATACACCTCTGCCCTGCTGTGGAGGAAGCTTAAACCTATTTACCTTCAGGTATATATTACCAAAACACTGTAATTTTACGGTTGTTTCATATAACTTGTTTATAGTTGTTTTGAAAGCTCCTTCTATTAAGCTAGCTGTCTCTCTTTCAGAAAGTCACCTACCCTGTATTTCGCAGTTTGTAGAGAAAGCTTTACAATAGTACATATTTGGAACTGAAGGAAACTGGCTCATGAACTAGATGGGTTGAATTTCACAGCTACAAACCACCAGTTGCTTCCACCGATGCCAGCAAGTGTAAGACAAACAAGGAGCCTGAGAAGAAAATGCACTATGCAGCTTCAGCTCCTCCGGTTGCTAACAGTGCTAACAATCTGCTGCTGTGCGAATACTGGGCTTCATGGATGTATATTTAGGGCTAGGGTATCTTTCAGAGAATAAATATACCAGGAGGCTTTAAAGTCAAACCAAAGGTCCATTTGTCCAGTAGCATTTGCAGTGGCCAGCTGCAGATTGGTTGAGGAAGGTGGCCAAGAACAAAGTAAACACACAACCTCTCCTCTCCCCCAAAAACCTTTCAGTTCCTGAGAATGAACAGCTTTGGGAATATCCATCTGCTGCTCCTTTTGATATGATTTATCTCCTTCCCAGGGCATTCAAAGTCTTCCTATATTTTGTAACTTCATTTCCAGTGGAGGGACTTGAGGAATTCCTAGGAGAGAACAATTTCTTGGGAGCAACAGAGGCAGCAGTCCAGCCAAATCTGACCCCTGAGTGGGTACTGCAGCATGCTCCCAGATGTGGTGCAAAACTGTGCAACTAGTGAACGTGCTGCACAAAGAGAGCCCAGGGCTTGGCCCCTGAGGTGCATGGGGACAGATCTGCTGCTACATTTCACAGAATCACAGAATGATAGGGGTTGGAAGGGATCTTTGAAGATCATCCAGGCCAACCGCCCTGCCAGAGTAGGGTCACCTAGAGAAGATTGCACAGGAACACATTCAGGCAGGTTTTGAATGTCTCCAGAGAAGGAGACTCCACAACCTCTCTGGGCATGCTGGTCCAGTCCTCTGGTACCCTCACAGCAAAGAAGTTTTTCCATAAGTTTAAGTTGAACCTCCTTTGTTCCCTTTTGTGACCATTGCCCCTTGTCCTGTCACTGGGCACAACCGAGAAGAGTCTGGTCCCATCCTCCCGACACCCGCCCTTTAGATATTTATAAGCATTAATGAGGTCCCTATTTCTTCAAGTAGCTTTTACTATTTGTATGTCTAGCAGCTTGTGTTAAAAATTTGATGAGAAATGGGAAAGCCTCTAAAATTACCATTTGAATTGCTCTTGTTATTTATTGCAAATGCCTTACCAGTAGATAACTCCAGCTTCCAGAGTTTCCTATGCTCAAAAAGACAGCTAAAAGTGGAGGCTGACCTGGGGATGTTGAAAATATGGCATAGCCAGCATCTCTCACTTCAGAAAAGGTGTTTTCTGCCTGCAGACTTCTGAGTAGGTTGCTGTGTGGTTGGCAAGCATGCAGTGTAAGGGCTCCTGGCCTCCTGAGATGACAG
Source organism: Mesitornis unicolor (assembly GCF_000695765.1). NCBI lineage: Eukaryota > Metazoa > Chordata > Aves > Mesitornithiformes > Mesitornithidae > Mesitornis > Mesitornis unicolor. The sequence goes on from NW_010167094.1 coordinate 18,369, forward strand.
CCAGCCCTGCGTAGGGTGCAGGGACTCACACCTGCAGAAACCATGCCTTCCCCCTGAGAGCTGAGTGACAGAGGAGCATGGCCTTGGTGATGAGGTGGAAACATCAAATGCCTTGTAGTGGATGGTGCTGCTGCATGTAGTGTGGGTTTGGATTTTAAATGATGTAGCCTTTCTTTGAACAGCCAGTCTTTTTACTGTCACCTTATCCTTGTAGAGGATTGTAGAGTTGACACAGCTGCATGCAACTGCTTCCTCTTCTTGCCATCCCTTCCAGCCCTCCCCTGCCCAAAGACACTGGGTGTTATAGAGAACAGACTTTTGAGGCAAGGTCTTCTCTACTCTTTAAAATGGGCTCCTGCTACAAGGCAGAGCCATATTTTGCTGAGTTAAGCATGGGAACAGCTGTATGATGTGTTGGTTGTTTTTTAAAAAGTTGTGGTGATGGCTGATGCACTGATTGAGACCTTTCTCTTCATGATCTGCACCTTTTCCTCACTCATATTGTGTTTAAATATATTTTCATTATGTTGGACATTTATTTACGTGATTTTAAGTTGAAGCTTTGCATAGCTTAAGGCTTGTAGCTTGTTTGATGTGTAATAGCAGACAACTAAAGGTTGTGGTTTGTTCTTCACGTCAGAATGCAGTTTGTTTCCCTGGTTTTAACTATGTCACATCCTCTTCAGGGTAGTGTACAAACGGATGGTTTGTTTTCACTGAGCTCTTTCGGAGAGAGTAGAGGCGGTGTCCGTCTGTGAGGCAAATCAGCTGCGTGTTAAGATCCCAGAAGCATCAATGAAAAGAAATTATTTAAGTGTACAACTGAAAACAGGGACTATCTGGGATGGATGATCCTAAACTGAGATAGTTCTCACTTCTTTGCAACTATATCCAGGCCCTTCGTGAGGACGGAGCAGGAAGGGAGCTCCAGGTACATCTCTGTGGTTCCCTGGGGTGCAGGAGCCGACACGTAAGCAGTGACTGGGACCAGCATCCACGTTGGACCAGCTGTGTGTGTTAACATCATTCTACTCATCCCCAGGACTGCGAGTATCAGAAAACTGGAGCATGCTGGCACGACTGCTGTGTATCTCCCATGCTCCTGTGGTTGCAGGGCTCTTCTCCAGGCTGAAATCTGGGTAGCTTTCCTCTGGCCTCAGCATTTGTTGGGATGAATCCGAGCGTGAGCGGTGCCGTTCCCCAGCTGGAAGGCTGAGGCTAATGGAAGAGTGACGCAAGTATTACACGGTGCTGTGGCAGCCACTGCCGTCAAGGCTGAGTAAAAATTTTAATTTATTTTAATGTAGTTATTGAGGCATTTTAATTCCATCAAAGGGAATAACACAAGACAATCTACAAATATTCATTTGCTACTTTTAAGTGAATTTGATTCAGCTGTGCTTGGTTTCTCCTTCTTGGGCTTTACTTTGAGACTTCTCGCTTACAGGCACAAGTATTCAAGGACTGCGAACCTTAAAAAAATACAGTCTAAATTCTGTTTTTCATACATGAATATTTAAACAGAGTAATATACTCTGTTCTTTCTGTAAGGCCCCATTTTTAACCATTAATTCCTGTTCTTCTGAGCTATTAAATCCCATATATATGAGACTTGTATGCATTTTTTAAAAAGACAGTTCTCTGGGAGAAGTTCCAATATGACAATATTCTATTTATGAATATTTATAGACCATCAAAATTGGTGAATACTGAATCTCCTGATAAACATTGTGGAGGGTTTTTTTTAACTTTTCTTTTGAAAGAGACCAAAAAATTATGTGCAAATTGGCTCAAATTCAGTACATAATTCTAGTCAAAAAGCATATTTTTAATTTTTTGGTTAAAAAGAACCAAAACAACTTTCAAACTTTTTGATTTAAAGCAACTTTTGCATGCATAATTTATACAAATTGGGAAAAAAACCCTAAAACCCAAACCTTTTGACAGTATTGAATAGCATGAAGATATTTCAATTGTGCCAAAGATTTTAAGTGAAAAAAAATTAAATTGGAGAGTTTTTTAATATAAGAAGAGTTATGTTGCCTGTTGCACCTTAGTAGCAGAATACTGATCAATATAGTTGCACTGGCATTGTTTCCAGGTTGCAATGAAAGCTTTTCATCCAGATGCATCAGTGGTTTTTATAGAACTGTGAAGAAAACCATCAGGCTTGTCTGAATGTGCATACGTATCGCACTGTGTTAAAGAAAAACATTGCTTCTTGCACTTGGCTCACGAATGTGGCAGCATTTGTTCGTTCTGTGCTACAAGTGTGGCAGTGTTCTGGTTTTTCTTCTGTGCACCAGGTGTCTTCGCTTGATATATTTTATGTTTTAAATGAAGTTTTCAATGCTGCATAACTGTAGCCTATTACTTTTACAGCAATTGATACCAGATGAGGATTTATGTTTCTGTGTGCACAGTGAACCTGGGCTTCCTTTCCTCCTCCTGTCAGCACATGCCGAGAAGCATGCCTATATTTAAATATGGGTGTGAACTGTGCATGATCTAAATAGCCCAGAAGAAAAGTCCTGTTGCAACACATAGGATATTTCTGAATCAACCATCTCACAGAGACATTTCGTTGTCTGATGTGTATTGGGTTTTGACTTGGAAATGAAAACAACGTATCAGTATTTCCCATGGGATGGAAACAAAATTTTCCAGTCATCTCTAGCTGCAGGTGACTGATTCAGAAATTAAAAGATTAAAGAGATACAAATGACAGCTTAAAGGAGAGAATGACAAGAGGTCTATCAAGACGACAATTTGAAGGGATGCAGAGGCAAGAGATGGAAAATGAAATAGATTTCTGGGCAGGCTACAGGGAGCCTCAAGACACAGATTTGGCCACTGATTTCTGACAGTAAGATCAGAAAACTGCAGTCAGGATATGGCTGCTGTGGTGCTGTGGAAACAGGCACACACTTCAAGACCTCGGCTTTATCCCCCAGCTGGTTGAGGGCACAGCAGTGCATTGTTTGTGAACCTTTCTGGTAGTAACAGCACCCACATGAGTACCTACTGCCGTAGGGTGCTCGTCCTTGAGACCTGAGCAGAAGAGACTGGATATCTGACTGTAGAAATACATAAGTATATTATTCAGTACAGTGTAGTGCAAGTTTGCCATGACAAATTGAGGTAATTTTTGTATGACATCTGACTGTAGGAATATATCAGAAATATTCATAGCCAAAACCATGTTCAAGCAAGAGCTGAATGGATTTTCATCAGAATTCTACCCTGAGAACCATATATATATTTTGTTTGAAAAGCTTTTGAATAGCATGGAGTTCTGCTTTTTTGTGAGAAGCAGAAAACAGTGTGTTGGGATGACAGCACTGTCTCAAGCTTACCAATGAACCGCTGTCCTTATGCCAAAAAGGAGCTAGCAATTTATAAGATATGGTTTGTTAAAAAGTATGTATAGTTGTAGTTTCTAGATGCCTTTCTAGTTCACTGTGTCTATGAAAGCAGAAAACAAACCTGTATGTTTTTGATTTCTGGCAATAGGATGGTTGGCCTCTTTGTGCTACTATAGAAGTGGATTTATCCTTCCAGAAATTAAAAGCACACAAGGAATAGGAATAATTTTCCAAATAGTTGATGAAGTCTAGATCCTGAATTTTCCTACGCATGCCATTACCTTGGTTTTTCAGAATGAGTTGTAATGCATGCATGTTTGGTCTATCAAAACCTTTTGTTCATCTTCTGCAGGTAAGTCTATGAAGCGTCAGTAAGAGGTCTGTAACTATCTTTGTGCTAGCTAGCTGGGCATGAATAGCGAGCAGCTTGAAATGCCTGTAAAATGGCATCAGAGGTCCTGGATTTTTAAAACTTTTTTTGTGAACAATAGTGGGTTTTTAATCTTCAAAACACTTTTTGCTTTACTCTCTTTGGTACAAAAATGATACTTGATGTGGGGTCTTGTTTAGAATTTCTGTTTTCAAAGGAAAGAGAAGTTTTACTACGTGTTCTCTTTGAAGAGATTTGCACAACAATTTGTGACTACATGCCACTTTCTTTGCCTTCACTTTCTGCAGGGCTGATTCCTTCTGCCAAAGATGGCTCAGACGTGGGTAGTTCTGGCTGCACCCCTTCTCTTGCTCGTAAGTCTGGTTGAAGGGCCAGGTAAGTGTAGCTGTTCTATCATCCAATCACCTCTCCCCACCTAAGAAGGGGAATCAGGAAAAGGAGAGAGAAGACCTGTGTGTTGAAATGAAAACAGATTTAATAAACTAATAATAATAAACTAATAAAGAATAATAATAAAAAACTAATATTAATAACTATTAATAGAAAATACACAAAGTTATACTTGGCTCGTATAGCGGTCACAGGCTGCGGGCTCCCAGCGGTGAATGCTAAACCACAAACACTGCGAGCACCACAGCTCCCGTGTGAGTGCAATGGTCATATCAAGAGCGGGTAGGCCTCAGGAGAGGAATGATGGGTGAGACCCTCCAGGGGTGATGATTAGCAGGGAAAAGAGGGCTGTCCCCAGCAAACTCCCCAATTTCTAGTGAGCATGATGTTTGTGGTATGAAATAATTCTGTTAGCCAGCTTGGGTCATCTGCCCTGGCTTTTTCTCCTCCTAGCTTCTGCACCTGGCTAAATCTAACTCAAAACTGGTGAATACCTTGGTCACTGTGGCAACCTGCATACCAGTGCACACCAAAAACTGAAACAAAGTGTCTTACCAACTTTGTTCCCATTGACTTGAGTGCTGTAGTCTACTCAAAAAATGTGTCTTTCCTGAATAGAAAAGTGATTCTATTATTCTAACCCAATGAAACCAGGACAGTGAGAAAGTTCCAAAACTACACGCAGCACTCTTTGGTACTCTATTTCCAACTCTACGGTACACTGAAATGCCGTAGTTCACCAGGGGAGATTTTGCTTAATGTTTAATGTGAACACAAAAGTGATGTCATGTCAGCTGGCCAAATAATTGTGTGCCTTGCAGAGTGGCACAGGACGATATATCTGATAGGAATTCAACACAGGTCATCTGAAGACCTATCTTCTGTTTAACTGGGAGAATATCAGGAGAGCTGTGATTTTTGGTCGAAAAGGGATCTACTTATGCCCCTTGCTAAATACGCCTGATGAGCTACTGTACCAAGTTTTAACCTTGTTACAGATGTATGTTCCACCGCTATTCCTGGTTTTACTTGCACTTCAACCAAGGCGCCTAATTAAATAGCACAATATTTTTTAAAAAAGGTAGTTTCCTTTCTCTCTTGCCCTCCCCACTAGTTTTTCAAAGCCCATATTAAAGTGATAGAAATACATTGATTAAAAAGATATGGAGGATTTCCAGCTCATCAGCATGCATCACATACCTGCACAGTGTCCACAGCAGAAAGACACCATCTCCATTGCATTTCCAGACTTCAAAGAGTGGCAGCAGGAAACTAGACCTGGAAATGGAATACTACTTGTATGTGGTATTGCTCTGTGGACACAGAGCAATGTGTCCACAAGGCTGCAGTACAGTAAGAAAGTAGAAATTTTAAAGTGTGAAGAAGTCAAGAGTTTCCTATGCTTTGATGATGGCTATAGCATAATTTTTAATGTCTTTTTTCTTCTTATGTAGCTTACAACATGGTGAGTGTGGAGGCTGGTCATGAGGCTGTGTTGAGTTGCCCTTATGTCTCCAGGGAGTCTTTGCTAGTGGTGACATGGAAGATGAAATGCAGCACGTGCTGCTTGTTGGCCTATAGAAGTGATCACAACAAAACAAGGAAGTTAAACTGCAGTGAGAGGATGACATGGAGATATTCTCCAAACAGTGACCCTGCTCTTCGTATCTACCCTGTGAACCTTGGTGATGAGGGAAATTACACCTGTGAAATTGTCAGCAGTGCAGGGAATTTTCTTTATTTCTCCCATCTGACTGTGATAGGTAAGACACACCTTGTGAGGTTTTTTTTGTGTGTGTGTTTGTGGATATAATTTGATTTGTTGGTAAAAGACCAAATTCATTTTGGTTGCATACTGAAATTGAAAAGAAAGAAGTAAGCTGATTTAGTCTGGCTATTTGGAGACGGGAAAAAGGCACTAGGAGTTAAGCAATAGGACTTGTTTATTCTATGGAGAAATAACCTGTGGGATTTATGTTTGTTTTGTTTTTTTTTTTAACTTTTGACTTATGAACAGGTGAGGTTTTAAAATGCACAAATCCAACAGTCTGCATAGTGTCTGAGAGAGTTCTTTGGGCGTAACATGGGTTTTGAATGTCGTGTGACTGTTCACACAACCAGTACTATATGCTCTTGGTTAAGGCTAACAGAAGATATCAAATAAACGTTGTTGCTCTAAGCTGAGCTAGAGGATGCTGAATCAAAATTCACAATGAGGTCAATGTGTGTTTTGTCTGGTTAAGAGCTGAGTAAGAAAAAAGAAATATTATGAAGACACTATCTGGAAATATTTCACTCTTCCAGAAATTAAAATAAAATTTAATTTAATTAAAACAAAAATTAGTCTATTTTCAACATACGGAGAAACTAAAGAATATTAGGAAACATAATGAATGCATCAAATGATCTTTTTCATATAGTCAGGTAAACTATCTCTAGGTTCCCATAAATTAAGAAAAAAAACAAACATAGGAGAAGATTTTGTATTCTGAGCCTATTAGTTAAGCCTTCTGAATATAAATAAAAATTAGAGAAAATTGATTTTGGAACTCTAGAATTGCTATCATTAATTTTCATCACTTGATTTTTTTTGTTCTTTCCTGCACAGTCTTGACCTTCTGGTAATGGCTTAGGCACTGTCTGAGCTTTTGCCTGTTTTGTCAAATGTAGAATATGAGTTGTTGGACTTCAGGCAGAACAGCTTTGTCTGATTCCTCCTTTATTTCCCCACTACCAAATTCCTGATTCTACCTACCCAATCTCCTAAATATTTTAGCTGGCACTTCAGCAAGCTGTGTTTTCTTCAGTATGTATACTGCTGTACTCATAAAACTTCATTTAATCCACCCCTCTCTGTTATCCCTTCTTCTCCTGTTACTACTGTACTCACCTTTTGGAAAACATGAGGAAGCAGTACTTTTAGAAGCAGCTAGGTACTTTTGGACATATTCACCTTGGACTTTTTGATGTATTTTGTTCCCCAAAGATCATTGATGCTAATATTCCAAGATATTTTAGCATCTCTTGAATTGGTCATGCAAACTAAAAAATACCACCTATTTTTCAGTTTCTCAGTTGGAGATTTTATACTGAACCAGAAATAATGGTTGTGGCCTTTTTTCTTCTTCTTCCTTAGTCCCTCCTACAGTGACTCTGACTGTTGACAAGAGCAGGGTGGCTGTCTGTCAAGCATCTGCTGGAAAGCCAGTTGCTGAAATCTCCTGGATCCCTCCAAGTAATCACAGTGCTGAGGAAGAAGTCAATCACCCTAACGGAACAGCCACCAGAGTGAGCTATCTAGGCTGGGTCAACAGCACGCATCCCACTGTCACCTGCCTGGTTACCCACCCAGCTACAAACCAGACTCTGTCCCTAGACCTGTCAGGTAAATAGCATCATTCTGTAATTACTCTTCATCATGCTCGTGTGCTTCCTTGTGCTGCTCTATGCTGCTAGGCCAAAGTGTGTGTTGATAGAGAAATGAATGATTTTTAGTTAGTCAGTTGAAACCAAATGTTTCGTGGCATTGTATGGGGAAGCTTCCAGTGTGTGCTTCTTTCTATCCCTCTTCTGTTTTATAGGAGGTCCCCATTCTTCTTGAACGGTGGTGGGTTAACCTTGGCTGACAGCCAGATTTACACCAATGTGCTCTGTTATGGAGAAAGCTGTGATGGCAAGCTCATGGGTCGAGATAAGGATTGGGAGATCACTCAGCAATTACCTTCACAGGAAAAACAGACTCAGCTTGGGGAAATTAATTTAATTTATTGCCAATCAAATCAGAGTAGAATAGTGAGAAATAAGAATGAATCTAAAAGCACCTTCCCTCCACCTCTACCTTCCTGTGCTCAGGTTCACTTCTCTACCTCCTCCTTCTGAGTGGTGCAGGGGGATGGGTGTTGCACTCAGTGCATTGTTATGCACTTCCTCTCTGCACTACTTCCTGCTCACTCTCTTCCCCTGGTTCAGTGTGAGGTCCCTCCCACTGGAGACAGACCTCTGCTAACTTCTACAACATAAGTCCTTCCCATAGGCTGCAGTTCTTGATGAACTGCTTCTGCATGGGTCCCTTCCATGAGGTGCAGTCCTTCAGGAACAGACTGATCCAGTGTGGATCCCCCATGGGGTCACAAGTCCTGCCAGCAAACCTGCTCCCATGTGAGCTCCCCATGGGGTCACAGCCTCTTTCAAGCATCCATCTGGTCTGACATGGGGTCCTCCATGGGCTGCAGGTGGATCTCTGCTCCACCATTAACCTCCATGGGCTGCAAGGGCACAGCCTGCCTCACCATGGGCTTCACCACAATCCACAGAGGATTCCTGCTACAGCACCTGAGGCATCTCCTCCCTTTCCTTCACTGACCTTGGTGTCTGCAGAGTTGTTTCTCTCACATTTCCTCACTCCTCTCTCATGACTGCCATTGTGCAGCAACTTTCTGCCCTTTTTAAGTGTGTTACTGCAGAGGTGCTATCACCGTTGCTGGTTGGCTCAGCCTTGGCTAGCAGTGGATCTTGGAGCCAGCTGGCATTGGCTTTATCAGACACAGGGGAAGCTTCTAGCAGCTTTTCACAGAAGCCACCCCCATAAACCCCCTGCTACCAAAACTTTGCCATGCAATCCCAATACACTGTTTCAGTGATCTTTTTAATAATTGATAATGCAAAAGTTGCTTTCGGCAGCCACTGTGGTACAGCTCACTAATTTTTGATGTGAAGCTTTGAACCTCTGGAGCTGAATTTTGTCCTGCTTCCCACAGTGGTGATGGTCTGGACAAAAATCCCTTGGAGAATATCTGTCTGTGACTTTCAAGTGATCTTTTCCAGGGCCAAAGGTACTAAAGGGTAAAATTCAGCATCTCAGCTGGCTGTGCTGGACCTCTTAGAAGTCTCTGCCAGTAGGATTTGTAAGAAGAGCTAAATAAGTGCTCATATCACCAAAGTATCTCAGTAGAGGCATGAAGGATAGAATTCAGCATAGACCAGAAATTAGTAACAGCATTTTGCAGGGATGACCAGACAGTTCTGTTGTAGTGCTAAAATAATTTGAAGAAAGGGAGATCGTGTAAGCAGATGAGTTGAAAATATAAGTGTATTTGTATGTATGCGTGGCTGAGTGTGTAAGGCAGCTTCCTATTGCTGGTTGGCATCCAGACATCTCATCTGTATCTCAGCCTGTTTGAGCTGTTGGGTGAGAGGCTTAGCTTTCTCCACTGGTTAAGGTAGGTACTAACATCATGTACTCAGTGGATACTAACATTTAACTCTGTAACTTTCTTTTCTCTTCTCTTAGACACTTCCCCCAAGCTTCACTATGTCTTGATAGGAGTATCTGCAAGTGTTGCTGCTGTCAGTGGTGTGACTTTATGCTTGATTTTCAGGTGCAGAGGTAAGTCATTCCATGAGCCTAAAATGCATTACTATTCCAGTGCTAACTATGTGCAGGTACAAGGACATGTACTTTATTGCTGAGAGTGGGGTGGGAGGCAAGGATTGAGGAAATGCCCATACATGATGCATTGTCCTTTTGGAAAAGTCCTTATAAAATAAGGGGTGGAACTTTAAAACTAGTCCGGAGTTTTGTAAAAGCCACAGTTATTATGATATTAATGCATTAGATATATGGCAGAGAGTCACCCAGGATAAAAAGTATTCTTTCTGAGAGTAGGGTACGTTCTGAGTTTTTAGAATTATTTTGATCATTCTGCATCTACCAACATAAATGACAGTTCACAAACTAGCCTAATGACTAGGGACAAACAACACCCTTGTTTTCACCAGCAATCATAGATTTTTCCTTGAGTAAGTGTAAGAATAGGCCAAATGAACATACTTCCCTCTGGTACACTCGCAGTTTCACAGTGGGTCAGGCTCATACTGAATCATTTGCTACTAAAAACTCAGATGATGGTTTGCTACTCTTGAAGTCAAGTAAGATGGCTGTGATGGGGTATGAATGGAGTAGAAGCCCAAGTGGAAGCTTCAAATGAGAGGAAGAGAGAGTAGCAGGCTGATGGCAAGAGTGTTCTCTGGAGAGCAGAAGATGAAGCACTGGGAGAAGGCAAGGTAGAGGCGAGTGCACTGTAAATGGAAGGAACTTGCAGAGAATCAGTGCCTGTTTTACTCCCCTCCATTGGCTTAGTTCTACTCTAGCTTCACTGCTTGCCTGGGTTTCTTCATGCTCAGTGCCTTTCAGATTATTCCCCTTGCATTGAGCATATTACTTTGCAGATGTATCTCATGAACCAGGTCAGAACAAATGGGGTGAAGGAGGGTTGGCAAGAGGGGACAATGAAGGGAGGTGTGCACTGGAAGAGCTGAGAAGGCAGGGTGAGGAAAACAGAAAGACAGGGGAAGAAAAGGGAAGGGCAGTTGTCATCAGCAGTGGCAGCACCGACCAGTCCTTGCAGCACTTTGACGAGAGCCTGTACCTGCCGCAGTTTGATGTGCTTCTTTGAGGTAGGTGAGGAGAGGAGAAAATGTGCTCAGATGAGTTCCTTGGTCCAGCATGTCCTGCAGAACTGTGCACTGGACTGAGCCAATTCAGTCCTATCTCCAAGGGTGACCAAAAGTTTCAATGAAAGACAAAATAAAACAATATTGTGTTCAACAGCAGGACATAAAAATTAAGAACTTAACCCATTAGTGTCGCTGTATTTTGAAGAAAGTCTTTCAACAGCTGAGGGCAGCTAGAGGAGAACTCTAGACATAACAGCTGTGCATCTTGCACCATGAAATAATTTTAATTTCTTGACATCCTACTTTCAGCTCTCCGCTTGGCCCGTAGGTCAGCAGTACCATTTGCAGTAAGTGGGCTTTGTGTGTGTGTGTGTGTGTGTGTGTGTGTGGTGTGTGAATTGTGGTTTTTGTGTATTCTTTACTAAAACATGTAATTTTGTTGCAACTTGTCTGCTCCAACAAAACTCCCATTTACTTCTGTGTGCTTGGTGGGGAGAATGAGGAACAGTGTATCTGGGAAGGTGTCTATTGTTTGGTTGGCCCTATCTTTATGTATATCAGGCATAAGCTGAGCAATTGTTTAAGCATTAGATTGAGAGTAGTATAGTGCATTTCCTGTTGAAGAATACTAAAAATTACATTTACAATGCCAGTGTCCAAGCTGAATTTTAAATCTCCCAAAAGTTAATGTTTTCACATTTCTGTTTCACAGAGTAATCTTAACGCTGATCTTTTGCTTAAAAATGTGCATTGCCCTTGATGGCAGAAACCTGCCTGATTAAAGATCAGAAGAAACAGACAGGCATTTTACAATGAGCGAAAATAGTGCACTTCCTTATGCTGTATTACAGACAAACACAGCTATGAAACTTATTTTTTAAGTCATAGGTCAAACATTCAGAAGCTAGGAAAAAGCAGTGATAAATTTGCCACTGCAACTTTTACTTCCTCTCTAATTCCAGTGTGTTTGGATACATATTTAACAGCATGATAATACACTGCTCGTTCCTCAGGGCTTCTGCCTCATTTAATGCACACTGAAAGAGCAATTATTTTATATTTTGCTTTCTGCGCACGATGAAATTAACGGCTGTGTGCCTTGTTTGTTGCAAACTAGTCAAAAAGTGCTCTTCAGTTAGAATGATTAATTTCCTGATGTGCTCTTCTGTGGCATTCAGGACAATTTGACTGACAGGAGTGGGAGTTGCAGAGATCAAAGTCAAATGCTTCCAGTAATTTCAGGTGCCTAAATTGGATTGCCTGTGGCCTGCCTGTTTTTCTTTCAGAGAAGTTAGCATTGTTCATTATCACCTATTTTGCTGAAAATGCCAACATTTCAAAATCTGTTTCCAGATTAAGAAAAAAAGATTAAAAAAGCTGTCCTGTTTAGGCTTTGTGAAGGCGGTTGTTGCATCCCTCTGTCAGTTCAAGTTTCACACTTTGTGCCCTACCCCTTTGCTCACAGAGCTTAGAGAAATAACTTCACACTTCTTTAGCAAAAGTAATGTTGCCTACAAGATTTCTTCTAATCTCTTTTGTTTGGACTCAATAAGTATGATGGTTCCACAAAATTCTGCAGTGTAATATAATGGTACATGTTTTTCTTTATATTGCAGACTACGAACTTCAGGTCCACACCATCACTTGAGAAAACAGGAGTGACCGATCCTCCTGTCTTATCAGAGAGTATCTATCAGAATTACAATCCAGGAGAGATATATATGAACTGTTAACAGTGTAGGCACGAGTAGTCTAATACCAGCTCAGCTACTGATGATACCTGGTTACTTGAACTTGTACTTCAGCTAACAAATCTCAGACTTTACTGCATATGAGGCCAGCAGAGCACTCAAAACTGCATCACAAAAACCTTTGGTTTTCCTGACCTGAAGACAGTGGGGGAGAGCAACCAGTTCTAGTAATTTATTTATCTCTTTCTCTAAATATCAGTACAGTTCTTGAAATTTTTGAAACTTTTAAAGACAGAGTTGGGAAAATACCTATCTGAATTTTGTTTGAAAATGTTCTTCGAGGTATGCGTCTTTCTTCAAATCAATAATTGACATATTTTTGTGCCACACTAACAGAATATTGGTGAAAATGTAGCACTTCTTTCCATTTTAGCAACTGGATTATCTTTGCAATTTTATGTTCAAAACCAGGAAGTGACACAGGGGACACCAAAACACAGAAGATCAGAGAAACACACTCAGCAGACATGCAGAAATAAAAGAGAGGGTTTTTTTCCGGGTAGATAGTTACATGTGGCAGGTGACAATCTGGTATCAACTGGTATAATCTTTATTTATTTTTTAATGTATTTCTTTTCCAATTAAACTTTCTGTTTGCATTGATAAGGGGGAAAAAGCCAATTTGAAATTGTACTTGATATGGAAATGAGAAATAGCAATGAGCAATTTTCTAAGATTAATTTTAAAGTAAACTTGCAAATGTTTACCTGAATTATTTCTGGAGCTATTTGGGTAAATGCTTATTGACCACTTACAAGCTGAGGTCACAGCATGGTTTTTCTGAGAACAGAAGTGTTAAGTTGTGAAAAATGCAGATGGTGTGGTTTTTTGAAACCAACAACCCCCACCCCCACCCCAACCATTTATTTCTTCTCAACTCTGTGTTCCCAAGCTGAAAAAACCTGAACCCATGGATTGGTTGTTAATTTCAATTTTCATTCATCAGACTTGTCAAACACTTTCTAACACCAATGCAGCAGTAAGTATACTCAAATGTGTGTTTTGAACAGCCTTTGCCTGCTTATTGCTGGAGGAAGTCACCTTTGCTCCTTCAATGTTCTTATCATCAGGATTTCCCAGTGCCTTTTAATTGCACTTTATCACTTCAAAATAGACATGGGTGGTGGGCATCTACTTGACAACCTCTAGCCTTTCATTTTAGTCAAAAAGGCGTAAAGAGCAACTCTCTGCCTTAATGAAAAGTGGAAGGCGATCTCTTCACACCTGCCCGGTAAGTGAACAGAGCCTTCTTGTGGTCTTAAGTGTCAATGATGGGTTACCATCTCAGAGCTGTGCACAGCTTCGTCATGTCATCTGTGAGGAAGGAGATGCACCATTTCACCTATACAGCCTCTGGAAGAAATAAGTGACAGATACCTCAAAATTAGTTGAAACAGGTTTTTGAGAAGTGGTTTCCCAGTTCTGCTGGCCCACAGCTGATGGGCATGATCCAGCATCCTTTTTTATTCTCCATATCAGCCAGAACCTTTCATAGTAATGGTGCTGCCAAGGACTTGGTTGTCACTGGAAGCCTCCAAAATAGGGGAAAAAATCTCTTGTTTCTCAGGGAACTCACCAGTTGAGTCTAAACTTGGGCTCCTAGGCTGGCGTTGCTCAGTGTCACAAGTGACCATGGATTGTTTCTGTGGACAACAACAGCAATTTTGGTCAGAAGCTGGATCGAAGGATGACATGACTGTCAAAATGAAGAGAGATACGCTGTGGAGCAGTCTGCTTTTGGCAGTCATGGTGCAGATGTGTTGTGATTTTTAGGGTACAAAGCAAAACCTCATAATTTCTTTGCACCAAATGAAATGTTGAAGAGAAGATCTAAAGCAGATAGACAGATGATAGTGCAAGTGGTAAAACCCTCTGGAGAAACATCACCGTTATAATTAGCCCTGGCTGAAAAGCATGGTTTTTTTGCTCATGATTTTATTTTCTCCTTTAATTTGTATATGATGGAATTGGTCCAGTCACCTGCAACATGTCAGCATTTCCTAGAAATTCTGAGGAGACTTTTTTTGATGTACTGAAACAAGACGATGAGCAATGGCAATGAGATAAATCTCGCTGTGCTGCAGGTACTCAGCAAAATGGGCTTTCCTGACAGGTCCACAGCCCTTAACAGTCACGTGGACTATGGCTTGCCTGATTTTCTTATTTCAGGAGCAAATCCTGCCACAACCTCTCAGAAAATTAGCTTATAGCATTGTAGCCTAGTCAGGCTTTGATCGTCACCTGTTTACTGCCAAAAAAAAAGCTCAAGTTATCAACCCACAGCTCAGGCAAACCCACATGTTGCAGGCATTAAAAGTCCTCAGCTGCCTAATTGCTGTATCTTCCTTCTGCAATAAAAATTGCCCTTGTGCTTTTCGAACTTGTTGTGTATGATTAATAAAACTTATTAGGCCAAAGAGAATAATGTGGCTGGTGGGGGTGATTGCAAGAAAGGCTGGGGCATGAATAACTTTTCTAGGCGGAACACAATCATTGAACAAGATTGGTTAATTTTCTGCTCATCTTTTGTATGTGTTATAATACTGGCACAAGTGGTAGGTAGCTTCAGATACAGAGTCTGCTTCTTTTTTAGCTATCTGCAATTTGCCGGAGCTTTTGACTACAGGAGTATGCATTACTTCCAAGCTGCCAACAGGTGCTAACTATTCTAATGGGCCTGTCAGCTCTGCTAATAGCATCCTCTTTGAAAGGAGGAAAATGGGATTAGCCAAGCAGTGGGCCCGTGCGTATGCTGAGATAAAAAAAACAACCTTGGTGCTTGGGATAAGACGTAGAGGTCTGTGAGTTGGATGATTTTGTATGGAGGCAGAGAGAGAAAAATGGGAGACTGGAGAAAGGGGGCTGACAGAGGAGAACGAAAAGAGTAAGAGAGTGAGCATGATGATGGGTTATTGCATCTTAATACTTAATAGAGTGATTAATTACTTTTTCCATTCACACTGCCTGTGACAGGGTACCATAACTGCTGATGGTGACTGGTGAAGGGCAGGCTTTTGTCATATGGGAGGCTCTCTGCACTCTTCTCTCAGGTTGGAAAACTACACATGGACTTTGATGGTTTCCTTTCTGCCTGCCCTCACCAGAGAGCAGTTTGTGTCCCACTTCTTGGTCTTATAAACTGTGCATCAAAGGGCTAAAAGCCATGAGATGCACACTTTGGGGGAGTGAAGGGAAGGAGGGAAAGGCCTGGCACTGCATCAGTGGCTTCCCAGGGGTTTAATCCCATCTCTGTCAGAAAGACTTGTGCTAGGCTTGCAACCAGGTACCACCTCTGCCAACTCCTTCCCATCCAAAAGCAGGGACCTGTGTGCAGCAGTGCCCAGCTGCTGGGCCAGCACGGCCGGGTGGGTGAGGGAGCCTTCCCTGCGCTGCCCAGGGCTTGACCGCAGGGGCTGGTGGCTGCTATAGCTCCTGCCCCAGCTGTGTTCTCTGGGGCTGGCTGCTGAGAAACTGCCTGTGTCCTGCCTAGATTTAATTCTGCAGTGGATCTGTTGAGTGTTTTGAGGATGAGAAGAAAATCACTTAAGCATTTTCTATTGAGCTGATTTTGTAATGGGGATAGGCATCTTGGTGTAATCCAAAGAATAACCATAATTGTGTATACCATGCATATTTTTCCTTAATTACAAAAACACTTTTGGTGATCTTATACTGATTTTATCTGAACTGAAAGCAAATCCAAGAAAGGCAAATGTTTTAGACTGCAAACCTCCACATAGTCTTCTGTGGCCTTGTCAAAATGGCTAGGAAAATGCTGTCTGTTTATTGAATAATGTTGTGGCTTAGGGCTGGGCTGGCCACTAAATGATGGACAGATGCTCTCTATTAACCCCTCTTCCCTCATTGTAAGAGAGTTACCAAAAGGAGATGTGTGAGCTATTTACACATTCTGACCAAAAAATAAATAATAATAAAAAAGACTGGGAGTGTAAGTCCCTGTTCCAGGGATGCTGTGACAGCTCTGCCTTGCCGCTGCTGTTTCAGGTTGACTATTTAGTCAAATGCACAGTAGACTGAACATCACTTTTGCTTTTTAGTACTCGATGTGACTGTAGAGGAAAAATGCTCCTGTTTATTCTGTTGACATTCACTCATAGTGTTTATAGGGCACTCCTGGCAATAGTGATGGTGACTTCTGTCTGATTAATCTGGGAGCAATTTATCTTCTGGTAATAGCAGAAGATCAGTGTTGCAGTGCTGTCGAACAGTTCTTTATTTTCTTTCTGTTGACTGAGTATGGAAAAAAATAGCTGACAAAAAGTTGCGTTTAGAGCCCCATAAAATGGAATGTAACTTCAGATTATGAACACTAATTATTTAAAATCCCAATTTTCAACACTGGGATTGAAATGAAGAATAAATTTTCACATAGAGATTGGAAATGGCAAAAACCTTGGTTTCTGAAGTTGGCATTTCTTTCAGCTGTATTTTTTGGTCTAGCCTTCTTGGCATCATTTGTCATAGCTTTTCTTCTTTGATGAGAAAATAATACTTTCCTTGGTTCTCCTGTAATACCTATAACACCCATGGAATATTGTCCTGTTGATTTTGATGTCTTTGTGACTTAGTCTTTCTGCTTTTGTGAAGCCTGTTTTGTTAATGTTAACTCGTACTCACTTACTTGACTTGGTGTCCACGATCTGTATGCAACTTTCATGTGCTGAAGGCAGAGAAGAGCTCATGATTTAACCAAGTAGGACTTCTACTACATTTTCTATCACTTCTCTATCCTGGCATAGTTTGTGTTTGTGCTCTTAATGGTGCTTCTTTAAGCAATTACCCATTTTTCTTTTCCCTTTATTTCCTTAAAGTTGTCTCCCCATTGCTTTCATGCACTAGTTTTCTCCGTTTGTTGATTTTTATCTTCTCTAAGTATTTTATTATTCAGTTCTCTTTCCTTCTCTTTTTGGCATCAAACACAATTGCATTCTCCATTTAGTTGCTTTAGTAGGTGCTAGATCCTTTCAATGAGATTTTTTGTTTATAAGATTTTTTTATGGGGCATAGGGGGGAGAGGAACAATAGGTTTAAAATCACCTGTTTTGGAATTTTCTAGCTCTTTTCACTGAACTTCTCCTTAGAGACTTACTTACTCCAGATCTCCTTGGTTTATTTTTGAGACCTGCGTCTCACCAGCGGCATTTGGTATCCTTGGTGAAAAATACCTTGAAAAGCCTGAGTGGCTTCTGTGGGAGCCTGACTGGTAATTTGCCCTGCAGTCGCAAAGGTTGTATCCAAACTTCTGCATCTTGCTCCTTGTCTTACCCCAGGAAGCTTCTGCGAGAACTTTTAAAGCCTGTTAACTGCTGTGTTCCTCCAGACAAAAATTCCCATCCCTCTGTCTTCTCTTTGAAAAAGAAATGGTACCCAGGCCCTCTCTCAAAGCAAAAGTAT
The DNA here is from genome assembly GCF_000695765.1 of Mesitornis unicolor. Lineage (NCBI taxonomy): Eukaryota > Metazoa > Chordata > Aves > Mesitornithiformes > Mesitornithidae > Mesitornis > Mesitornis unicolor. The sequence continues at coordinate 36,137 of NW_010167094.1, forward strand.
CTTGCTTGCAGATAAACCCAAGAATTTAAGGACAGCATAGATGGGGTGTATAGTGCTATGCAACAGTCACAGGACCAGCTCAACTTGGAGTGTATCTCCTTGGCTTTTCAAAAGTAGGCTGATCATCCTCCTTCCAAGTTATCTAGAATTACCAGCCTACACTGAATCTGGGGATCTACACTGAATCCTAGGCTGGTAGAGTCATGCTAGCATAGTGTCTGCCTTCTCTAAAGGTAAGCCAGATACATCTGTATGACTGCTGTGCTCCAATACAAATTTGTACTTATTTGTTCTCAGAGGGATTTTGGCTTATCTTCATGCAGGATTTTGAGTTTCTCCTCTTGTTCCTTGTTTGCATGAGTTTAGACTGATGTTATATTGAAGGTAGTATTTTGTAAATTCTTTCTTATATTTAAATGCTACAAAACCTTCAGGCAAGTATATCCTACTATCTGCACCTTAGCACAAGAAGGAAAACATGAATGTAGAATCTCAAGCAATCACTCTTTGCTTTTCCAGGCGATAATTCTGTCACTTTCCAAATGATGCTTCAAGACATACCCAATGCTGGAGCAATTCTGGCAACTCCAGTTACCATTAGAAGTCCAGCAACATGTTGCGCAGAAATAGGTTTCTTCTGTAGGACAGAGATGGACAGCTGATTTGCTATGACAGAGGACACCAGTGTATGTTCAGGATGGAGAGGGTAGTTTTGTTCTGCAATGTTTTGTGTCAAGTGATGTGACAGCCAGTAGGTTTTCATTGCTGTTGGACCACCTGAGGCATCTTTCAGGATGTCATTGAGTCTATCTGCACAGAGATATTAAAAAACAGAATGGACACAACTCTCAGCAACCTGCTTTAGCTGACTTTGCCAGGGCACCTCAGGAGGTGCCTTCCAGCCTCAGCTATTCTGTGACACTGCAACTAGTGCCAGGGGTTTTGGATCTCAAACTAACAAAGGTTCATTCCAGCACAAAGTTGCCAGGTCTTAGCACTGGTGCTTTGGATATGGGAGAAGAATATTGTAAGAGATTGTTATGTCTTGCAGGCAAAATTCAGCAACTCAGGAGACATTGTCTGAAGGCACAACTCCTTTGAGAAGTCAGTGGTCTCTGCTCAAACACTGACTTCTGAAGTAAGGACTTTACTGCTTGTGAAGTGCTTTGTATTTGCCTGGACAGTGTTGCACACAGGTGTGTGCTCCTCTGGTGTATTCCTGGGTGGGAAGGGATGCACTGCAGGACAGGATGAGCAATCAGTGTCTGCAGGTTTAGGGTTGTGCAGTTTCCTCCCAGTCATAGTCAGGCTTTTTTTCTTGTGATGGCATTTTTTCCAAGTGTGTTAAGTCACCACAGACACTCCTTGTCCTCGCTTTATCTGAGTGTGTCTCAGTAACACCTCAGCTGAGCAGGACTTCCACATTGTTTTTGAGAAGAGGTCAGAATAGGAGGATACTTGGACTTCAAAACTATTTACAACTTTTACTTATTACTTAAGCTTTTAAAAAGAAACAAAGCTTAAAAGAATGAAGAGGTGTATTGGGTCTGTGTGGCAACTTTTTGGTAGCCAGAGGACTGCAGGGGTGGCTTCTGTGAGAGGATGCCAGTGGCTGCCCCATGTTGGACAGAACCAATGATGCATCTCTAGATTGCCTGACTTTCATCACTCTGTACTGAGCTCTGAAAATTTCCTTTCTACTCATTCTGTTCTCTCAGCTGACAATAGGTGCTGCTGAGCAAGCAAAGGTAAGCGCTTTTTGGATTGATTTTTGTCTGTTTGTTGCCACAGTCCAAGAGGGTTTATATGCCATAGCATGGTGTTTGTATCTAGCTGTGCTTATATTTTGGATTTCCACTCATGTGTATGAGCAAGAAACCATGGACAAAACCCCCTGAAATCCTTTCCATGTTATATTTATCATCTCTGAAGTATACAACCACCTCTTCTGTGCAATACAAGCGGCCACATGCAGAACAATGTGCTTAGTACATAAATGTCTTGCTTGTACTCACTTCATCTCTTGTGTGAGAGGAGTGTTGTGTGGGGAAAAAAAAAAAAGAGATGAGTGAGCCAGCTACTGAAAAGCTCTGCCCTGGCTCCTTGCCTTTATCTTCAACTTGCTCAAAATATCAAATCAGAAAGATTAGAATCAAATAACAGCAGTTAAGTGTATTTTTAGGGTTGCCTCCTTAATCAGACAAGTTAGTCCCTGCAGAGCTATGATACCTTCATGAGCACTGCTTGCCTCCAGGTCTGAATCTCTACCAGCTGCACCTACTATCACATTCTTTATCATTGCCATTCTTGTGTAATCAACAGTGATCGCCTATTTCATGGTGCGATATATAGGAAAAATAAAAATGAACACGTATATGCAAACATCTTTATGCATATACAAATTTCTCTGCGTATGTGTGAAGCTGTGAATATATACAGAGAAAGTTATGTTTTTTTCCTTAAGAAATTAATTTCTTAATAATTTTCCATCAACAGAACATCTCATTATATACAAATGTTGTGAAAGACCTTATTAGACAGATAGACACATTAGGGATAAAATTAAAAGTTGCTGTGGAAACCATAACCTGAAATAAGCCTTTCTTTTGTGCACTCAAAAATCCCAGTCTTTGTCTTCTTTTAGAATACTGTTTGCGTAGAATGTCTTTCTTCAGGAAAAAAGAATCTGAATTGCTGATACATAAATGGAAATCCCATCTGACTGTGACTGTAAAGTGCATCTCAGACTAATGGATTTTTTTTTCCTTTCCTGTGAGTATTTTAAGTCCTTCCCTTGTCCTGGTATCAGTCTGGTGTAAGGCAGAAAAAAAAATTAATCTCTGGTGGTCATTACTGCCTGACTATGACCAGCAGCAGCAGTTTGTTGGAACTCTTGATATTATTGCCTTCACTGGAGTTAACTGTGATGCAGGAAACAGTTTGGGGTAGGGTATAGTGAAGGGAAAAAGAAAGTCTGAAGATGCTAAGGCACAGAGGAAATGTTTTGCTAAACACAAAATATTCTTTAGCTCTCAGTTGCAGCTATCATCATCTATAGCACATTCTTAGAAAACCACATTTCAAGTATGGCTTGTCAAATAAACAAAAAGCGACTTGAGCTCAGTACGTACCAATCACTGGTACAGAGAGGCTTGATCGCACTTAAGCTGGCATCCATGTTCCGCCCTTGAGATTCTTCTGTAGTTGTCACTTTCTGTAGTCATCTGTTGGCAGATGCATCCACATAGTGTTAGCCTGGGTCAGAAATGTGCTTTTGAAAAGAAACTCCCAATGGTCTGTGCTTACTGTTCTGGCTTCATATTGTCAAGCAGTCTTGGAGCACACAGAGAGCACCGCATCATTTCTGACGGAGCTAAAGCAGAATATAGACCCTGGGGGTACACCTAATGCTTTCCAGCTGCTAATGGGCATTCAAGTTCACAGGATCAGACTGTGATTAGCCCAAAATAAAATCCCCCCAACCCATGCCATGCTTTGTCAAACCACTCCTGCTGAGCTACACAGCTGATGAGATAAACACAGCTTTTGTTAAACAAGCTCTTCCTGCAGTGTGGTTTCTTTTTTTTTTCTTTACTCTGTTTTAAATGCAAGAAATAACTTGAGCATCAGCTCCAAGAAGGCACTGAAAAATGCCGATTTGCAGTGCTCGTGTAATGAAGATCTCTCTTAAATATACAAATGATGCTCATGGAAAAGATGGGGCTAAATATCAAGTATGCTCCTGATATGTGCCTTTCTGTCTAGGAAAAAGCATTACAGACTGATTCTTCTGGTGACCTGCTAACCCTGGATTGCTCGGCAAGAAAACATAGGAGCCATGTCTGCATGGAGGCATTGTTGCCAGCTAAGCCTCATGTTTTCTTCACAAGCTCTGAAATACCACAGAGAATGATGTAATGTCAATCTGTACAATTATATGCAAATGCATGAGTCCCATTTGACTTATTCAGCAGTTATATATTAAAAAAATAATCTAGAAGAGAATTTCTATTGTTATTGCACAACAGCTTGCATTTAAAAAGCCATTGTGCTTTGCATATCTGGGAAAAAAAAAACAAAAAACAAACCAGAAGCCAAATGCTTAGAATACATCTCCTAGATACAACATCAAGGCCACTCCCAGCTCTGGAGTTCACATGCAGCAAACATTTTTCTATACAGACACTATCTCATGGACAGGCAATTTTTTTGCCCTTCCAGTTTTAGTGCCATTGATGTAGAGCTCAGCCCTGGTGGAATTTGGCTGAATTTGCCCTGAACCAATACTTGAATGACTCTACACTGCCTTATAATATGAATAAGGAGTCGGCTGTGAAACGAGCTAGCCCAGACACTGTGAAACCCATCTCTCTTTTAGGAATGCAGGAGAGGTGACATCCTGGAGATGGCTCTGGATTGTTCTAACTTTGTATATTTACAGGGTGACTCAGAACTGCAATACTAGACAAGGACATTTTTATTTTGAAGATAAATACTAGGTGATAATTTACAAGTTCCACCTCAATTTGTTTAAGAAGGATTATGGACTATTTCTCTCTCCCAGCATGGTTGACCTGTGTTAAATGAGCTGGGTTGGAACCTATGCCATAGAAAACAGCTTCTACACTGCCATCTTTGTGATAGTTTTTGCAGAGGCAGATAATGAATGGCTATGGAGGAACCTACTGCATTTCCCCGATGTGTTGCTAGTGCTACACTGAGGAAACTCGCCTGTCCTTGTTATCTTAGCAATACATAGGACAGTTTCTGTCCACAGGGCTTTTGATTGAGCCCCTTCTCATGAGCCCCACATTTTTGTTTTGATAAAAAAATGTTGTTTGTTGTAGTATAGCAGCCAATAAATGGATAGGCAGAAAGTGTTCTGCTTTAGTTTAATTTTTATGCATGTATGTTTTCTGCCATCTGAAACATATGAGCAAACAACCCCTGTCCCAGTGTCTTGATAAGAGTGGCAGAAAGTTACCACCCTGAGGTACAATTTCTGCTTTGCTCACTTTGCTTTCATCTCTGACAGGAGTAATCCATCTGTAGCTTAGTGGGTTATTTGGCTGCATTTCATACCGTCTGCTTTAGTTGCAGTTTGTGATTTACGGAGGGTGCCTGGGATTGTGTGTGCTAAGTAGGCTAGATCCTCATAGCTGAGCCTTCACGAGTAGCTACCTGCCCTTAATCACAAATAAGTTATTGCTGGGTTACTTGGGAGGCTATTGCCACATGGTAAAAAAAATCCACATTGGGTTAGAGAAAATATAAATAAAGTCTAAGAAAGATTTAGATTGGAAAGGACTTCTAGAAGTCACCTGAGCCAAACCTCTACTCAAAGCAGGGCTCACTTCAATCCTATATCCTGTCTTGAACAGTGGCCAGCAGCAAAGAAGAGAAAAAAAAAAAAGAAAAATTCAGCTATCTTGCACTTTGAAAACCTTTCTTAGTCTTTTACAGTCAAGGATGTAGGACTTTGTGAGATGAAGGCTGCATTTGAATCGTCTCTTAATAGCCATTGATAAACCTGCCCTGCATTATGACTCCAATCTCTTAACCCATTTTTTTTTTGTTTTAATCTCCAAAATAAACAGCAGCAATGAGTTCCACTAATTTAATTATGTTCTGTGAAAAAATATTTATGCTGGTGGTTGAAACCTGCTTCTTGATGATTTACATATAAGCCTCCTGAAGAAGCTAAGTGGCCTGAAATTAAAACAAAGCAATAAAAAGGCAAATACAGTCAGGTGGGGTGTTCTCTGCTGTGTCTGTTGTTTATTTCTTAAAGGCAGGCCCCAGAACAGAGGACAGTAAGTTCAGGTGAGTGAGCAATTGAGGAAATGAAGAGGCTTTCAGTGATATTAAAGACTGGAGGCAGAAGTTGTAGGATGTATATACTGGAAGCTTTTCATGTATTAAGTGTTTCCAGCTATGAGTAATGAGACAGAAACCCCATGGGCCAGGCATACAGGTAGGGGCAGTGCGGTAAAATTCCCATGGTGAAGTGATGATATGGTGGAAAAGTGGCTACATGGACCTTCTTCATCACAGCACCTGGAAGTTAGGTGCTGAGAGGAGGAGGGACTACTGTGGTGGAGCTGAAGGCTTGTTCCCTTGCAAGGAGAAAACAAGCAACAAGTAGCAAGAGAAGCAGAAGTAAGTGGCAAAGATGACAAGCAAAGCAGCTTGCTCCTCAAAAAGAGAGGCAAAAGTCAGAGGACTGTTAGTAGCTCAAGGCTTTAAGAGGGAAAACATGAACAAAGAGAAGTATTAAATTCTAAAGGAAAAAAAACCAAAATAAACCAAAACAAAATAGCAGGTTGGTCAGGCTAGTTGGACAGTCAGGAAACACTAGGTCAGCTGGCCATTTTGGTGAGGTTGTCCATGCCATTAGTGTCAACACAGCTGGTGGCAGAAGGCACCCCAGCAGCACTGTGGCTCTGTCCCAGGGAGGTGTGGGGGATGACGCTTCGCCTTCTTCCTGCCTTTCCTTGGCCAACAAAGGGCCTTGGATGACTGATCACGGTCATGAGCACAGGAGTGCTTAGCCTAACAGTTCAAAAAGATTCCAGCTGTCTTTTATGTGCGCTAGCTGAAAAGCAATTACTTTATACTGCACAGTTATGCGGTTGTTACTCTTTTTGCCTGGCTAAATATGACCAAACAAACTGACCCAAAGGAGAGGCTGTAACGTGTGCCAAGAATGAAGGACAGTAGGGAGAAGACCCCAGAGATTCCCATTTGCCCTCAAAAGGGCACACCTAGAACTGTGTACAAGCCTAAGGAAAAACTGGTTAGGTTGTCACTAGTGAGTGGAAAGATCATAGACTGCAGCCCTGAGGAAGGACCTGGGACAGGGTGTGAAGTTGAAAAAGATCTTGAAGGTCAGCAGTGGATATTTCCCTGTTAAGATGAACATCAGTGCCTGGAGTGAATAAAAAATAACTGTGCCAGAATGATACTCAAAGAAGAGTGTGTTCAGGTGAGCTTTGGTAAAATATTTTCAGTCCTTGGAAGGAAGTGTGAAACCCAGAAAAAATATTGCAGGTTAGCACAGTCAGTACAAGGATCATGGTTAGGAGGAAAAGCCATACAAAAGGGACTTCTCCGAGGATGGATAACACTGAAGACACTGCTTCTTGGGATACCACTTAACAAGACTTATGAGAAGTGCTTTAAACTAAGAAATGAGAAAAATAATTTGGGAGATTAGTGAAATCTTTACAGGTGTTTTTATAATAAAAGGAGAAGGAGAAAAAGGAGTAATACTTCTGCCAACTGTAGTCACACTGGCAATATCAGTAGTAAAATTATTTACTTTTACATGGCTACAAAGTATGGGGTCAATAGGAGACAACAGACATGCCTGTGTATTCACACCAGGCAAGTGTACTGCAGGTGATGTGCAGAGCATGAAACTGAGTATGATGTTGACTGCATCAAGGTGGAATAGCAGTAGTGATTATTACACGACAAGGAGCAATCATGATGGAAATGCAGTGTGCAGAAATGATAGAAATAACAGTTTAAAGGTAGTGGAGGAGCAGACTCATATTTTAAAGTTGTTAAGAAATTATAAAAAAGAGTGTGATAATGTGGATAAAGTAGATTAGTTATGATCAAAATCATTCTAGGAAAGGATGTCAAAGGAGGCCCTTCTGGGATAGACTGGGGAGTTTAATTTGGATAAGAACAAAGAATTTTTTAATGCTATTAGAGAGAGACATACTCCTGAGATTTGTATCATGGGAAATTTTAATTTCTCAGTTATCAAGACTGAAAACCATTAGCAATCATAGGCCATGAGTGTGACAATCAAAAGATCTATTTAACAGAGCAGTCAGTGAACGAACAGAGGGTGATAATACTTACAATCTTGTTTCTATGATTAACATTAACAACTTAAAAGATATGGCTGTAGGAAAAGACCTTGAGTGAGCAAGTGAAGGTTGGTTTAGTTGATGTGACCTGGAATGTGGGTCTGTGACTTTGACTCCTAGTTTAGAAAGGGAAGACCATGCACAACTGGAGGGAACTAAATGATGAAGAATGGACTAAGCAGCTCAAGATTTAACTTTAAATGAAGCCTGGAGTTTCTTTATGTCAGAGATGAAAAGCTGGTGGGGACTTCTCTTCTAAAGCAAAGGAAATAACAGCCCAAATCATCTCTAGAAATAAGGACAATTTCCCTTGAAATGGAAATTAGGAACACACAGAGACCCTCCAGTGGCAGGGAAAAATCGTTACCTGGCAAAGAGACCTGTCTTAAAGATCAAAATGCTCAGGGAGAAAATAATAATTGCCAGCAGCTATGCTAAGGCTGGCCTTGCAAAATACCTTCAAATGCTAATCAGTAGGGGCTTGCAGGGTGTGTGCAAGGAGAAAGGCTGTGGTGGGAACAGCTCTCAGCTTTGAAGCCCTCATCACTTCCCCATAGTTTGGGAGAGTCAGGAGACCCCTGTTTGGAGTCATGCACCGTGAGTGCATGTAAGTATAAGAAGTGAGTGTGTGGAGGTAAGAACCTCCACAGAAAAATGTTTGGATTTTTTTTCTGTAACAAGGGAAACAAGGCCAAATGCAAGGTCCTACACCTTGGTTGGGGCAATCCTCATTATCAATACAGGCTGAGGGACGATGTGATAGAGAGCAACTCTGCAGAAAAGGACATGGGGGTACTGGTGGATGAAAAGCTGGACATGAGCAGGTAATGTGTGCTTGCAGCCCAGAAAGCCAATTGCATCAAAAGAAGTATGGCCAGCAGATTGAGAGAGGTGATTCTGCCCCTCGGCTCTCGTGAGACCCCACCTGGAGTACTGCATCCAGCTCTGGAGCCCTCACCACAAGAAGGACATGGAACTGTTGGAGCGGGTCCAGAGGAGGGTCTTGAAGATGATGTGAGGGCTGGAGCACCTCCCCTATGGGAACAGACTGAGAGAGTTGGGGTTGTTCAGCCTGGAGAAGAGAAGGCTCTGGGGAGACCTTACTGTGGCCTTCCAGGCCAGTACCTGAAGATGGCCTACAAGAAAGCTGGGGAGGGACTGTTTACAAGGGCGTGTAGCGATAGGGTGAGGGGCAATGGTTTTAAACTAGAGCACGGTAGATTTAGATTAGACATTAGGAAGAAATTCATTACTATAAAGGGTGGTGAAAGACTGGAACAGGTTGCCCAGAGAGGTGATGGAAGCCCTATCCCTGAAGATATTCAAGGTCAGGCTTGATGGGGCTCTGAGCAACCTGATCTAGTAACATTGTCCCTGCTCACTGCAGGGGGGTTGGACTGGATGACCTTTAAAAGTCCCTTCCAACCCAACACATTCTATGATTTTGGTCCAAGTTTGCTTTCAGCACATGGTGAGGTAGGCCAGGCCAGACACCTCTTTGGTCTGAGACAGCTGTTCAGGGCAGAAAGGGTCAGTGCAAGCAGTGAAAAGGTTAGAGAAGTAATACCGGCAATGTCTTTCAGTGCAATGTGTTAGGGAATCTTAATTATCAGCCTCATCACTAGCTTGATGTGTAATGATTTCACATCAGAGGATTCAGCAGGTGCTTGAGCAGAGATGAGAATTAACAAATCTGTCTTGACAGTTCAAGATGACTCCCATTAATCTTTTGTGTACGTTTCTTAGGAATGAGGATAAATGCACACACCATAGAACTCCACCTGCCTAAGAAGGATATAGCCCTTCTCAGATCCTGCAGCGACTCTATCTGGATCAGAAAACAACTGGCTGTGCTGATGTGACAACAGTTGGCAAGCATGCAGGTGGCCTTGCTTAGCCCATGCCTGGAAGATCACACCCCTTCCTCAGGATACCAAGTGGTAGTCTGGGGAGTTATCTTAACGTGGAAATTTGATTCTGGACTTCCACAGAAACATACTCAACATTTTTCCTCCTGGCTGCATAAAAAATTCCCTCCTGTGAGCCATTTTTCACTTTCCATTATCTCTGAAAACACAAGCTGACTACAGCATTGCTTGTTCTTGCTGATTACTCACAAAGCCTCTGACTTTTTTTGTGTTTTGTTTTGTCTTAAAGTCCCACCTGTTTGAGTCCTGGTTTTTGTGTTTTGTTTACTCTGTGGCTATAGAAGAAATCTGATGTTCCTAGGTCTTAAAATGATTGAAAACTCAGTGGACCTGGACACCACAGCTGCAAAAGACTAAAAAAATCCCAATTGTACTATTTTCTGAAGACTTAGCCATGATTTTGAACAGTAGGGGTTAAAATAATGATACTAGCTAAAAATAATAAATACCTATATGTTCTCTACTCTGGACCTTGCGCTTTTATGACAAAGGAGCTCCCTTGCTTGTTTTCTGACTTTAACATTTTACAGGCTTTTAAAATGCTATAACGAAGCCTAAGAAGAGAATATGATAATGTCATAGTAAGAGAGGAGACTTGGGTTTAATTCTTTGTTGCCATTTTCTTTTGTGATCTCAGGTGAGTAGTTTTTATCTCTCTGCTTTGATTATTTATCTCTAACTGAGGACAATAGCATTTTCTTGTTTCTCCTGGAGATGCATTATTTAAAGAACTATAAAAGACAACGAAGTATTCAGACACTATAGCAAGGGGCGTTGTGTTAAGTACAATAGCTCAACAGAAGTAGAAAAAACCTCCAAGACTCCTGATGTTTAAGGCTGGATTGTTGAAATATTTCTATCAGTTTGTTGTGCCCTCTGTGAACATGGGAGGTGAGGCTACCAGTTAATATCTGCATCTCAGTGGGTTAAAGATCTGAGTTCTGCTACTAGATCAAACCTTGGTTTTACTAACACAAATGTGTTTTCAGCTGTTCATCACTGCTGTTGAAAAAGGCTGTAGAAAACCTACATACCTGTGCAATGGAAGAGTGGGATAAGCTTGGGGGTTTTTGTTTGTTTGTTTGTTAAAATAGGATATAAAGTACTTAATGAATTACTCTTGTGCTGCTTGAGTTTCGTGGCTAGCTTATTAGAGCTTGAGCCTAGTAATACATTCAACCAACTTAGAAAAAGAGATGAGTAGATCAGCAAGGAGACTGTTCAACACATTGATCCCCCATGGCTATAAAGGCTGTCCAGAGAAGACACTGACTAATACCATTGGATCTGATAAACTTTAAGCAGAAGCAGCTTGGAAGGAAGGAATTCCCCAGCTACCTGTGAACAAAACACCCACCTGACATAGAAAACTGCTGACTGATAGCACTGTCATTCAGATAATGTCTGGTTTATGACCAGTTTCTTCTTCTTTAATCCCCATTTTCTTGGGGAGTATTCTTTAAACTTTTGGGGAGAGGGCACTATCTTTATTTCTGTACTTCACTGGTTTATGCTTGAAAAAGCTCCAGGTTCTCAACTTTGCTCTCTTGTCATACTTGCAAATCTGCAAATGGAAAAACATGAATTTGTGGGCAGTGACTCTGCAAGTAGGAGATATATAGCAGACTCCGGCTGTCTTGTGGTCTGTGACGCCCCTCTGGGCAAAGGAGTGGGCCACCTGTGAAGAAGTGGGTGGTACCAATGTGAGGGGAGAGAAGATCATGATGATGGCGTTGAGCAACGAAAGCACCACAATGTGTGGGACATAATATGAAAGGAGGAAATAAAAATACACCTCTAAAAGAACAGGGGAGAAATGGTAGCAGAAATGACAGTCTTTTGCTGGATTAGTAAAGGATTATTTTATATTTACAATTCAGGTAATTTAGCAATGCTTCAAAATGTATATACAACCAGATGAGAAAATACATTGCTGAGGGAAGTGGTACTCCTCATGCCTCTTCCTGGCAACAAAGCCCAGAGTCATCCAGAGCTTATTCATGCTGGCCTGCTCTGCATTGTTCCCGCAGCATGTTACTAAGTAAATGGCAAGCTGTACTAATTGGCCAGCAGGGGATTTCCTTGCACAAAAAAAGCCCTTAAAAGGCTCAGAAGTGCCTATAGCTTAACACAGCTTAATGACAGCAGCCTACTTAGGAGGTAGTGCTTGTATTTAAGTGGTGGTACTAGAGGGATACAGGCCTGGCAGCTTTCTTGGCTGTGTGTGTGGGCTGGCCTTTCTCTACCTGCAGTGACCTCAGCCCTGTGGACAGGTTTCTGCATAGTCCTTCTGCAGCTGCAGTCAGAGGGGACACCAGCTCAGCCGATCAGAGACAGACCTGTTGGCAAGGTGCTCTCCCTAGGTGCTGGATTGTGGATTTCACTCCTTTCGGTTGTGCTTCAAACCACATTCAGCAGTCTGGCTCACCATCAGTCTTCATTTCCTTTTCTGGGGCCTGGGGAAGCTGCTGTTCTTACCTGTTTTAGATCATTAACTCATTTCATTTTACCTTAGTGCCTTTGACAGATATTTTCTGTAATGCAGAAAAGATAGCTCATTTTATATCTGTGATTTGCAATGCTGATAACATAATTTGAACTTCTTGCCTGTTTCAGCAATGGAACTCCAGGAGATATATTTGAGCAAGGAGACCTCCCATGCTAGAACATTTGTCTGGGTACATCATATAGTGACAGAAAGAAATACATTGGGAGAGAGCAATAAGGGAAGGAGTCTAATTCATATTTGCTGCTTATATGGTGAAATGTTGCAGGTAGAAAAAGTCCCTATGCTATTTATGCATCAAATAAATGTTACATATTTTGAGGAGCACTATCTGACAAAAAAATCCCACCCACACTTTCTTGGGCTATTGAATAAGAGGATGTGGCTTGCATCACCTTATGACCATGCTGAAAATAAAGTTACTGTTTTTACAGCTTACCAAACAACATGAAAATGTGAGTTCTCCACTATTTAAAACTATCTAGTCTTTAGGGTGTCTAAATATTTGTAATTACCCAAGTCCTACTTCATTTACAGCAATATATTCTGCAGCAGAAGGGAATGAGACGGGATCATACTGCCACTGTGTATTTCCGTGGAAATGCAGCACAGATAACTCTAACTGACCTCATGCTTCTTATGAAAGATTTAGAATAATCTTTGATTTTTTTTCCTCCTCCTTAGAATTCAACAAAACTTGGAAAAGGAAAGAAATTTCCAGGTCTGAGGACGTTTTGTCTGTATGACAGTGAAAGAGAGCATATGGGACAGAAAAAAAAAGAAGAAAAGTTGACAGAAGCATAGGAGTCAGAAAATGTGTCATAAATTTCCTTTCCACTTTGCAAAGCAGCTCAAGTGGCTCCTGTGCTGCCTATATTTAATAATAAAAAAAATAAAATCAAGCTGCAAGTGAACTGCATAAATAGTTCTAGATTCACTTTCCCTGTAACAGGAATGGAAGTGGACAGCTGAAGCACTTGGGTATAAATCAATGATTAAGCAATTCAAGAGAGAAAATTCTTTAGCATGAAAAATGCCAGGGGAATTAGAAAGAGTCCTTTCAGCTCCTGAGCCATCCTCTTGGTCAGAAAATATCTCCATTCACATACCCCTTATATCGGGTGATTTCTAACTCTGGAAAGGATGGTTCGTGACACTTTTGCTCTATTATTGTGTAGCTTACATTAGTTTCTTTTTCTACTTTTTCCAGTCTCGGTTAAGACTTTAAGGCTTGTCTACTCAGTAGACCTGCAGTTTGCATTGACATTACATCCAAATCACACCTCAGATGCTCCCAAAGATTCTTCTTTTTGATTGTTCCATTTTCAAAGCTGGCTAGGGGACCCTCAACCAAGACTACCTGCAAGTACTTGGCTTTATCACATGGAAAACTCTTCAGTCTGTTTTTCTCTCCTTTTCCTTAGTGTGATGTTGTGACAGGAACATAGCAAAGTCATCTATTAATTTCAACACTTTCTCCTTCCCACATTGATGTTGTTACTGTATTTTAATGCATTTCTTCTTTTATTTCTAACCTTCTTCATCTGCCCCCCTCTCTGTTGAGACCAGTCATAAAAAGCCAAAACTATGGCACGAGTGTGTCGCTGTCTGAGTTTCAGGCAGTTAGACAGTATTTACTGATGGAGTACACCTCCTGGGCTGTAATTGTACATCCACTGCTGCAGTCAGCTCAGGACTGGGTACACCAGATGCAGTCCAGCAAAGAGGGAAGAGGAACACTCAAACTCCTGGGCTGCTGCTCTTGCAAATGCATTTGTCTTATGTGCTCACTGCCCTACGAACCTGGATGACTTGTAACGTGCTGCCCAGTAAGCCACCAAATCTAGGGACCCTGTTGGTAGAATTTAACAGAAAATATGTGAAAACAGTAAGACTTGAATTATGTTGAAGTGTGAGTAATTTTTCTTTCCTAGAGATTCCAGCCATTGACCAGTCAAAGCACAATTCTCCACTGCCTCATGCCTTGCTTTGTCCTTTGCACCAGTGCAGTGTGAGATGGGTTAACACCTGTTGGCAATGAGGAAGTTTTGACCACTTTCACAGAATCACACAGAATCACAGAACATTAGGGATTGGAAGGGACCTCAAAAGATCATCTAGTCCAATCCCCCTGCCGGAGCAGGAACACCTAGATGAGGTTACACAGGAAGGCGTCCAGGCGGGTTTTGAATGTCTCCAGAGAAGGAGACTCCACAACCTCTCTGGGCAGCCTGTTCCAGTGCCCTGTCACCCTCACTGAGAAGAAGTTTCTTCTCAAATTTAAGTGGAACCTCCTGTGTTCCAGCTTGTGTCCGTTACCCCTTGTCTTATCATTGTTTGTCACCGAGAAGAGCCTGGCTCCATCCTCTTGACACTCACCCTTTAAATATTTATAAACATGAATGAGGTCTCCCCTCAGTCTCCTCTTCTGCAAACTTTACACAGTACTGTGCAATACCAAAAGGTGGTGAAGAGCAACTGTGAACAAAGCCTCTAGTCTGATAACCACGAACCGGTCCAAATCCAGAAGAGTTATAATTAACAACTTTACTTTAAATGAAGAGGTGAGTTGCTACTTCCTACACGCTTGGTATTGCTTTTGACTCCTTAGAATTTAATGCTGAAATAAAACCAGTAACATACCATGAAAGAAACAGCTTCTCTAAAAACCACCCTAGAAACTTTTGACCTGCCACCATGGCCTGTACTATTAGATGTCATCAGGGAAGCTGATCTCTGGTGATTTGTAATTATTTTTTCTCCCCTATATATGCTTTCAAACTGCTTAGATGTTTCTGCCACCATTTCAAATGACAGTCCTTCCTGACCTTTGCTTGGGAGGTGTCATAAACATTGCTGAACTCCCTAGGCTTGTCAACTTTAATTGAAATGCCCTAGAGCCTCATTCAGCTAACAAAATGTTACAGAGGCATAAAAAATACCTCAATTCTGAAGCAGCAATGAGAGGGAGCAAATGTCACGTCACCTTCTCTTTCCTTGGAATCCTCGTTTGCCACTGGCGGCTGGCTGTCCCAGGAGCCTCATGCTGTATAAGTGTTAACCCAGAGGAAAGCTGTATTGCAACTCTTTCCTTCTCCCACCTATCCAGCCTTCAACTTGCTGCCTGCTGGGTGGCTCCTCTTGGGTTATCCTCCTAGTGATGATCCCTTATGTTGCTGTGCATGTTAATCAGTGTGTGTCAGTGTGTACCGCATTGCAGTAAGTGTTTAAATTACTATACATTGGTCATTAACGATCAAGCCCTAATGAAGGGGATTGCAGGTAAGATGTGCCGGGTCTGAGAACCTTGCCAGGAAGGGGAGGGATCCTCATCCTGATGGTTTCCCAACTTGTCAGGCCCTTTGTGCTGCCACTCAAGAGTACCCTTACCCAAGGGTCTACCTGCACTGTTGTGGCCACGGGGGATGCCTGCAAGGCTGTGCTAGGCGCCCGCCTGGCCTGGGGAAGCACACACAGTGTGCCATGCCGGGGACAACAGGAAGTGGGGTTTTCAGCCAGACGGACCCTGCACTGCCGGTGGGGGAGTAGGGTGCGCTCTGACCCTCCACAGCACGGCAGGGCCCCTGTCGTGAGGGATCCGGGCAGCTGGGACTCGGCTGAGGTGGCCGAGCGGGTAGGCCGGCCGCACTCCCGGGGCCGCTAGGGGGAACCGCCCGCCCG
>NW_010167095.1:0-747 GCF_000695765.1 Mesitornis unicolor
ATGGCCCTGGATTTTATACATCTTTAAATAATGTCTTTAAGAGCCAGTTTTTAATTATTGCTGGCAGTATGACCCAGAAAAAAGGTGGTCACATTTAATGAACAGAGCTGGACAATGCCAAAACCTCAGCTCAGTACCTTGCAACCCTGTAAGAACCAAGCAGGAGGCTACTCAGATCACATAATGAAGGTGTCCCATACAGGATCCCCAGTTGGTTGATTCTATCACATGAGTCACAAACCAAAGATGCTGAATTTCTGCAATGCCCTGTCTGAAGCACTGACCCAACATGCTCCACATCGACAGTCCCACTCACCAAGAAAAGCTTCAGTTAACGACTGTCTGGAGGAAAGAGCTCTGGGGTGAGATTAGCAGGTAAGAAAAGCTGTAGAGACACCCTTCATCTGAGCAAACAAAAATAATCACTGAATCACAAAAATAGTGACAAAATCCCAGCAGATATTTCTGTACAACAGTCATTCTTTCACATATGGGCAGCATAGAGAAATGCACACAGGACAGGAGCTGGGAAAGTATTACAGCCAAGATTGGATCAAGTCTGAAATGGAGTGGGTGCCTAATGGAAGATATAGAAATGAGACATCACATTTTGAAACAGCAGGGTTACAAAGCCCCGTCTATCTTCTGACAGTAAATTTTGGCAGTCCTAAATGTGTTTGCATGGTTTTTATTTGTGCACTTGCCTATCCTCTCATGAGAAATTTTATTATATATACACACACACAC
>NW_010167096.1:0-13321 GCF_000695765.1 Mesitornis unicolor
AGGTATTCCATCCCACATACATCATACTTGGTATAAAGCCGAGGGATCACGAGGGTCTCACCCCTTTTTATTTCACTGTTCCTTCCATCTTGACCCTTCTGTCTGTCTCGATCCTGCAGAGACCAAGGCCTGAGCAGAATCCTGCTCATTCGTCTGCCGCTGATCCTGATTTGTGTGTCCTGCATCCTGCTCCCACCTGTTGCTGAGTTTGGTATGGGACTTTTCCAGTGCCCGGCTCTGCAGAGCCTCTGGTGACGTATTCGTCATTGGGGGGGAAGGTGAGGGGGGAGGATTTTATATTGGTTTTATATATATTTGTACATATTTGTATATATTTCATTATTTTCCTATTAACAATATTATTCTGTAGTATTAGTATTATTCTTTCATTAAATCTGTTAGTTTATTTTTCCAACTCGTAAAGTCTCTGTCTCTTATTCTCTTTTCTCTTCCCTTCTGGAGAGGGGAGAGGGGTTAACAGAGAGCATCTGTCCAGGATTTAGTGGCCGGCCCAGCCCTAAACCATGACAACAGAATCATACATTAAAGACCATATTTAAATTTCTAAATTGTGAGGGAAAAGTATTATATTGAACACTTTCTCTGTTTTAAAACTCCATTTCATTTTACTGTAACCTAGTCATTAGGTATATCAGCACTATATATATATGAGATAATAGATTAGTGATACCATGGCTAAAAAGCACAATAATGCATTAGAGAGAAAAGACTTGGAAACTGTTATGCACTGAATCACATCCACTGTATGACATAAAATAATTAAGCTTTAGAAAAACACTGCTCTGCATTTGGAATAACCGATTTTCCTTAGTTAACACCTGTTATAATCTTCGTTGCTTTTGCAAGCAATGTATAACTTAGTATTTTCCACAGAATGCTTAGATGCAAAAGCAGAGCACATTTGTTCTTAAGACAAAACTTGACTAAAATGGATGGTAGTGCCAGTTAAAATTTCAGCAATGTATTGCTTCAGTCCATCTAAAAATTATACTTTAGTTGAATTTCAGCAAAGATGCCACTTGTTGCCATGACAACAGCTGAGACAAGAGGTATGGACAAAAGAGAAATAAAGGATGAGTTGTGTGTTTGTACAGACAAGAGAGTAGTAGATGGTCACTTGTCTTCTGAGCTTCATGGATACAAATATCTCAGACCCAAACTACAGAGGATATTTCTTCTGTTCAGAAAAGAACAATATCTATGACAACTGTTTGACACTGCAGACCTCCTGTTCTTGAATATCTCACCCCTTACACTTTAGCTATAAACACCGTCTGTGTGCACTGAAGAAACATTTCCAGAAATAAATGAGTCACATACCAGATCTTGTCAGAAGCACGGCAGACAGATTTGTAGAAAATTATAAATAAAACAACAGTAAGCTAATACCCTAAAATCTATCCCAAGACTTATATAGTAATTGCTTGAAATGGATTTTAAAAATTATAAGTTTATTTACATCCTGACAACCAGTACCTCTAAGGTTTTAATACACTCTGGTTGTTTCTTTACTACCTACTACAGTAAAATTGTCAACAGTCAGCATACACCATTCTTGGATTTCATTCCAAGTCTCATCAGCTGAGCATCTATTAGGAGACTTGAAAATTACTTATTACTATATTGTCTGCCATGGCTTCCAAACTGAACAGAGGAAGAACAGGACACTCACTAAACCATCCCAAATCAGAGATTTTTCTAGCTTGCATAGGTCAAGTGGTTTCAGGATCTAGTGAACATGAGTGAATTGCATCAGTACATAAAGTTCTTGTAGCTCATGATATCTCTTATGAAAGAATCACAGCTGAGATAGTCATCATTGGCAAAGCTCTGCATACACACATACTAAAGACAAACACCATCCAAAAGACCTTAAACATGAACAAGACAGATAAAAGGTGGCGTGACAAAGAGACACAGAGGAGTAATTTGTTTGACTGAACCCATCCTTTCTTAAACAGGCCAATCTCTTCCTAGTGGCTTAGTAAGCGGTCAAATGCTCAAAGGACCATTCTGCAAGAAAGCTATTAGCCCTGTGTCCTGGCTAAAACCCAGATGATTTGTTCTTTCACACTATGAATAGGCTGAGTATAAATACATCCCTGGATGTATTTAAAAAGCCAGTAGATGAGGTACTTAAGGATATGGTTTAGTGGGTAGACAGGAACGGTTGGACATGATGATCTCAGAGGTCTTTTCCAACCGAGTGATTCTGTGTGTGTGATACTATATTCAGAAGGCACAACGTCAGAGTGAGAAAGAGTATCCTGTAACTTTACAAAATGAGGTTTCATTAATGTAATCTCTTTCACTCTATGAATAATTACATCTTTCACTGGTTTGGATGATGTTGAGCTTTTAGACCCTGCTTTTACTTTTTTTTAAGCTTTGATCTAGAAATGTTATTTTCTGTGCTTCAGTGTGATTTTTGTCATTTTTATTACCAGTCTATCAAAACAGAGTGCTCACATTATTCTGACCAAGCACTTAAATGGAAACCCATTAGTGAGATGTTGAATTTGTATTTATTCTTCCTGTGGAAAATACAGATTTAAAATGTCACCTTTATCTTTGAGTTCTATTCATTAGCAACAAGAATCCTTCTGCTTTCAAAAGTTCAACAACTGAAAATGGGGAGAATGGGAAAAAACCCAAGTATACCTAAGTAAACCTAAGAAAAAACATACAAGTATAAAAAACGTAAGTAACTGTATGTATAACACACAGTTTTCTTGATATTTTTTGTCTCAAAGGATCACTTAATATCTTAAATACTCTGTCCTCTCCTAGTGTCCTTCATCTTTTGTTATCTCCACTTAATTTTGTATCACTGGAAAGCTTAATTTATGAATACTTCTGCAAGACTGTAAAATATATAGCAACATTAGAAGCTGTTATATAGATGGAATAAGGGGTGGAATGTTCCAGTTTGAACTAAATAGAACTAGTGATTTTACTTATTCAGTTAAGTCTCTTCTAAGTGACTGTACTTCCTGAAGTTAATGGCACGTTTTTCCAGAGTGTGTTCATTTCTGAAACTGATAGTGCTTGATGTTTACAGTTACTATTAGGTATGGTATGTGATTACAGCTTTTGCTTATACTTGGGCCTATAGGGACCAAGGCCACTGCCACATCATGGGTGCTGTATTGGGGTGTTGTAAGTGAGGTGTCGCACCAGAGGGGAGGAGCTGATGGGACAGATGACCCAGAAACTGGCCAACAATATATTCCATCCTACATACGTCATATATAAACCTGAGTTTATATAACGTCAGTATAAACTTGAGGGATCACAATGGTAAAGCTCTCTTTTCCTCTTCCTCTTTGCTTCTTCTGGCATGGTCAATGTCCAAGCAGGACTCTGTTAGTTCATCTGTCTTTGATCCTCAACCCTGCTCCCAGCTGCTGCTGGGTCTGGTCTGGGACTTTTCCAGTGCCCTGCTCCACAGAGCCTCCAGTGACCTAATCGTCACTGGGGGGTTGAAGGGGGGGTGATTTGCTATTGATTTTGTAGATATTTGTATATATTTTAGTATTTTTCTATTCACTTTATTATTCTTGTTTCATTACACCTGTTTTAGTTTTCTTTTTCTAACCCATAAATCTCTCTCTCCTATTCTCATTCCTTCCTGGGGAGGAGCAGAGGAGTTAATAAAGACTATCTGTCCATCATTTAGTGGCCAACCCAGCTGTAAACCTCAACAATAGACCATTTTATGTGGTACATATAATATTTGTGTAAATAATTATAATTCTCTTTCTGCTTTCTGTGTTCAAACATGCCTCATCTTGATGAAAACTGCTCTAATACACAAGCCTGAGTTTAGTCTACGTGTTTTATTAAAAATAGAAAAAAAATTGAAGATGGATGAATAATGATTTCCAGTCTCTCTTTCAATAATTGCTTATATTTTAATTAATGGCTAACTAATATAAATTATAAAAATTACATAAATTATGGAAATACCTTGCAATACCTGAAGCCTAAGCTTTTTTATCAGGTGGATATTCTCAGCACTTTGCTTCAGCATTTGATAGTAAATGTCACCCTAAAGATGAAATATACAGGTCCGAGTTCCCCTCTGGGAAATGGATTTAGTCTTCTATAGCTCCCTCTGGACTGCTTGGTATGAAATATGATACTCTTGCCTCCTGTAGCTACGTTCTGTGGGACCCCAATCTACTGGGACCTGTGCAGAAAATGTTCTGTTTTGGATGCAAAGACAGGTTAGGTGCAAAGCAGACTGTCACACTGTCAAAATGGAAAGTCCAGAAAAATAATCCATCTCAGTTGCTAAGGAACTTTACACTGAAACTGAGCACCTGCAGACTAGCTAGCAACAAACAGCTAGGGGTGATCCTGAGGGTCACAGTTTTGGATATAGACACTGGAATGATCGCTGATGGCAGAGCCACTTGGAATCACTTACAACTCCAGAAACATGTTCTGTTTTCACAAACATCTGTAAAGTATCTACATATTGTAATAAATAGTATATCTATTTGTATCTATGATATCTATGACTTAGAAGACTGCATTTTCTCATTTGTTTCTTAATTCAGTATACGCAGAACAGACAAAAACAACTCTGAGTCACTGTATGGCATTGTTACTCTTTGTCTAGCCAAAAGGAAACTGTTTTGACTCACTTCATAGAAATGCTGCCTAGGAGTCATAGGCTTCCTAGTTCAGTTCCTGATTAATAATGTTCAACCCGTGTGCACAAACATACACCAGAGTTAAATCTCCAAATGGGAAGGATGGAAGCTTTACTAATTAGTTAAGTCTGCTCTCATATCAGTCCATCACTTGGCACATGTGCAGTGCTCTGCTCTAAGCTATTCTACTGTTTCTCAGCTCCTGGAAAAGTTACTGATTCTGCAGTTGGCCATTGCCCAGACACTCTCTGTTCCCTTCACCTGGTGGTAACAGGAACATTTTCAGGCTTTATCCTCTGAGGCAGTCACCTCAGACCTAGAGAATTTAGTCTGTCTTTAACCTTAAATAAAAAAATAGTCTTGTAATTCATGTATAAAGTATCAATCACATAAACCTCATTATTGCTTATATCAAAGTAATTTAATCCTGTGCTGTTGTAACAAATCAGTTCACCTTCAGATCAAGCCACTTATCACTATTCTTTGACTTTACCTAGATTTAAAAAAATGCAGCTTTATTCTGTCAAAAATGAAATAAACATTTCTTTTAGTTCAACAGAAGCATTTTGTTATTTGGAAGTAGTCTTGTTAAGTAAAGTCCGGATTTAGTTCTCATATATGCAGCTATGTGCATTTATGTTTAGATTTTTCCAGTTTTGTTTTTTTTTTAATATCCATGGTAAACATTTAATTAATCAGCAAGTGAGATTGCCGTCACAGTACTTGAGTCTTTGGACTGTAGAAACAGTAACAAACCGCTAGTATTTATGTTAAGCCATCTTTATACATTTTAAGAAGGTTCAAAGTGCATATCTGAGAAAGAAGTAAAACAGTTTTAAAAAACTGGTAATTTTGTTTTTCTCTTTGGACTTGTGCATTTACAGAAAAATATTTTAAAATCTGAACATCTAGCATCACACAGTTACACTAGCCTTAGCAGACATTATTCCATAGAATGTGGATTTCTATGTTGCATCATTCTATTGTTCACATGATAAAATATTTTTTTAGCTTATAAACCAGTAGTGCCTAGAAACACTAATACTTGTGCTGTGATTAGAACATTACCAGATGCAGCAACAGCCCTTATAGCTAGTGTCTGCACTTGCCAGAAATTATAGCACACAATAGTATATGAGATACTAGAACTTACCTTGTATAAACTAAGAAGTGTGAGATGTTGAGTGCACTCTTAGCAGGCCCTGGAAAATGTTTACTTTCATTGCTCTATGGTCACATAAATACAAACACTCTGTCTCTAGATCTTCTGCTAAAATATTCTCAGACACTGGATTCTAAAGGATACCATCCTGATTACACAAATCCCCATCCACTTCAAACTTTTTTAAACTGTTAAAATTTGTTATAGTTGTTTGCATCCATTATATCTTGCCCAGTTTTTTATAATAGCAGAAACAAATGCCAATTATGAAGAATTTTCAGCAGTTCAATTCTCAAAAAAACACCATAATTTCTACAAAATTAATCTATTCAGGTATTCTACAGAACTGTATGCATTTATTTATTTCACTGTTATCTCATTACCTCATTTCACTTAAGATACTTTTTTTAATCTTGTCTCTTCTTCAGTTATAATAAAGTTCATTGCTACAACATGGGGTAGAGCACCACTGATGACAGATGGTTGATTAAAATCATGGACACAGATTAAGCAAGTAAAAAGTTGGAGGCAATTAAAATGGCAGCTTGCTCAAGAAAGCAGAAGAAAGGTCATTTTTGCCCTTAAGAAATGTGTTAAGCTATGCTACAGTAATCAAGATTACCAAATGTTCAATAGTTAGTGACAGAAAATCCACTCTGTATGTGGGTATTTCTAATCAAAAATCAGTTCTGAAATTTGATTTCAGATATGCACTGTTCTTTTCTCCAGGCTTATAGGAGTAGCTCAGTCAGCTCTTCCAGAAAGATCATACTAGTCCTAGAGTGCTTGTTACAGCTGCAGTGATCCATTTTAAGTACATGGAGCTTTGTCAAACTTTGCCACCTTAAGCAATCAAAAGGCACTGCGATGATCCTTTTTTTTCTATTTTATATAAATAAGAACTTAATGAGAATCTTCAGAAGCATCTTTAGATGACTATACTTCTAATGACTACATATTGGAAATATACCAATATACCATATCTTTGACTGTAATTTTATTTTGCCTTCTAGAAACATAAACAATTTGAAGCCTCTACCAGAAACCAAAACATAATAAATTTTGCTTAATTTAAGAAAAAATAGCCAGAGAAAGAGCTAGGGCCAATCTAGGTACATTGCTGCTGATGGATATTCTGTATCATTTCTTTTACTATCACATTAATTTTGACAATCTTTTTCACAGAATCACAGAATTGCAGAATGGCTGAGGACTAGAAGACATCCTGCTCAAGCAGGACCATCTCAAACCAGTTGCCCAGGACCATCTCCAGATGGCTCCTGAGTATCTCCAAGGATAGAGAGTCCTCCTGAAGCAAGCTGTGTCAGTGCTCAATCACCCTCACAGCAAAAAGGTGTTTCCTGATGTTCAGAGCGAACTTCCTGTGTTTCAGTTTGTGCTCTTTACCTCTGCTCCTTTCACTGGGCATCACTGAAAAAAAGCCTGGCTCCATGCTCTTTGCACCTTCCCTTCAGATATTTGTATATAGAGATGAGAACTCCTGAGAGCCCTTTCTTTTCTAGGCTCTCCTCTTAGACTTTCTCATATGACAGATGCTCGAAGCCCTTCACCGTCATAGTTGGTCTTCACTGGACACTCACTCCTGTATATCCATGTCTCTATTGTACTTGGGAGCCCAGAGCAGGATGCAGTACTCCAGGTGTGGCCTCACTAGTGCGGAGTAGAGGAGAAGGGTTACCTCCCTTGATCTGCTGGCAACTCTCCTCCTAACACCACCCAAGATTCCATCTTTGCCATAAGGGCTTAATGATGGTTTACGTTCAACTTTTAGAACTATGCCCTAAATGCCTTCTATGTCCTTTTTTTCCAAAGCTGCTTTCCAGCAACTTGGCCTCCAGCATGTTCTGGTGTGTGGGTGCTGTTGCTTCTCAGGTTGCAGCACTTCGCACTTCCTTAATCAAGAGTCCCTTAAATAAAATTCACTTACATAAAATACACTTGCCTTATATTTGAGGTAATTATTTTTGGTTCAGTTATAAACATACAATTACTTTTCAGTCATTTCGTGGGTGGTAGAGGATTTTTTTGAAACTATGTAGTTTTACCTGGAAGGGTAAAGCCATGTATGAATCTAACCATCCATTTAAGTTGTATTCCAGCATGAGCATGCTTTCCTGAGCTTAAGTGACCTGCTTGCACCTTTTCTTGGTTTATTGCTTCTTAAGTTTTGCAGTTCAAGAAGTAAACCAATTACTCTTTTTCACTCGAAGAAGAGGCAAAGTAGAATAACTGGTGGGTAGAGCTTCTGAAATTTGAATTTTACTGATTTACTTAATACACAATAGAGTCCCATATATTTGAGAAAAAAATCACTGAAACCTGCATGGTGCTGCCATATTATTCAGAGAGAATCAAAATTATAACAATTACTTTTCAGGTTAAATATATTCCAGAAGTGTCAGTAAAAAATAATACTAATTTCCATTTGGGCTAATTCAAGAAACCAGTCACTCAGACCCCACCCAATAAACTCTTCTCATCCCAGACACCTGGTGATTTCAGTATTCAGGCTTTCTTGCCATTCGTGTACATAAACATATTCCTTCCTTTTCCAGATTCTATCTCAGGATTTACATTTTAGTCTATATTGGATCTTCTCAAGTCCAACAAATATTCTAGCAGTACTGACATGTACAGACAAGACCTTTTCTAAACTGTAAAAAGAAATACTACACTTGCTTTCATGCATCAGTTTCCATACCACCAAAATTATTTCCACTCTTAAAATGACATAACCTTTATTTCATGTGTCTTTTTAACTTAAATATTTTACCCTTTTAACTATGTTTGTTGCACCGTGCCGGGCCTCAGGTGGAGCAAGTTGACATGACCCATTTCAGATGTATTTCTAGATAGAGTACAAAAATGAAACTGCTCTCCCATGTGCATTTCCATCAATCTTTATCCAACATATTGATTGGATAAAAGATTGCTGAAAGGCATGTGTGAATACACAGATAAGTTCAGATGTGGTAGAAAAAATATTCTTCTCTACTACAATGAGGAAGACTGTGAAAAAGGTATCAAATTTGCTTCCTAAACAGAAAGCTAAACTGATGTTAATCATCAGTTTGTTTTACAAAATTCAGCAAACATTTAAACTAGCATAACAGTCCATCAGTTTAAAGTGCCTTTCCCTAACGATGCTCTGTGCAGCATGACTGTAGCATAGCAATAGGCCCTTCAGTGCAAAATGCTTTCACTCGCCCTTTTAACACCAGAAAAGGATCAAGACAGGAAGGGTAGCATTCAAATAAGGTGGACCTACTGATAGACTTATCTGCTGCTGAGAGTTTATCTAAACTTCTCTCATACGAAAGTTTCAAGAAAAAAATTAAGGCATTCCTCAAAAAAGATTAAGGACAATAGAAGCTGATTCTATCTAAAATCAAGCACATAAAGCTAGCATTTAATTCCCAGAGCTAATACAAGTAGGGATCAATCCAACAGAATTGGTGACAGAAACAGCATGAACTTAGGTGACATCATTTATTGGCAAGATCTGTGGCTATTCTTTCAAGACCTCATTATTAATATGCTGCTATTTGGATATGGAAACAAAGCAGCCCTGTATTTCAAAAGTGAAAGCATACAGTCTATGTGAAACTCCAGGTAATGCTATAATTAAGAGACACTGCCAGGTGTCACCTAGCAACCTATGCGAAACGTAGGCTAGCTGTCAAAATACACACAACACCAGGGTTTTAAATGATCTCTTGTATCAACAGAAAGACTGATTCATCAGACATACAAAAAATATGTGTTATTTTTTTTTCCAAGACTGAAACACAGTATTTGCAGAGAGTACATGAAAAAGCAGGTTCAACACCACTTGCCTGGGATCCCCCTGACCAGAGTTGATGCTGCTAAAACACAACAACCCAAGCAGAGTACATGGGAATGCAGGTACAAGGCAGTGCTTCCCACTCTCTTTTTGGACATAAAAGGCAGTGCTGTGAGTGTGCCTGTTGGACCTTTCATACAGGAGGTGAAACATCTCAGTTTGAAACATTTCTTCAATGTTCAACCTTCCTCTGTTGCCTCTTGTTCCCTGGCATAAACCAGACAAAGAAAGAGCAGACGCCCATACATCATGTCTGTATCTTTCACCTCTCTACGTCTTTACTGTATGTTTTAGAGCACTTCCAATAAAATCCAATGGATTTTAGAGCACTTAAAATTACTCTTTTAAGCAATAAGTACTATTCAATCACCATGGCAACATGACTGCTGACACACTGTAAGATGGGGATGGAGAAGCTATTAAAAATGTCCATAAAAGTGACTTTGAGAAAGGCACACACTGTGTCTTTATAACACAGGTCTAAGAAAGGCCTATTTATATAGTGTATTTATGTAAAAAAAAATTCCTTTAAAATTTGCACAGCTACACCTTCTCAAGGTGTTAGAGAGAGACCAAATTATTCGAAGATTTCACTTCATGTAAACAGCAAGATGTTTGCTTGAGGGTGACTAAAAAAAGAGTCCGGTCACGTGAGTAACAAAATGTATTCCGGAGTATGTTTTATACTTATGTGTATCTTTTCGTGCACATATTTGTACTAAAAACAATATTTTAACAAGAAATGCATAGAAATTATTTAGCTCTGACCAATTTAAGACTGAAGAAGGGAACAAGTTATCACTGTGAAAACAAAAATTTGCAAAAATTGCAAAAGCTAGGAAAGCAAATAGAATGATCCAAAGTTACAAAGTGTGATAAACAAAATTAATCGAAAATCTAATATTCATTAAGTTGATTTTGACTTAAGTTCAAAATTCCTCTTTGGGAACATTTATGGTATCAGAAATAAGAGAGTATTAAAAAGATGACATTTTGGAGACAACTTTAGATTCTATCTTTTGTAAAACTTGCTTTTCTGAATCAGGATACAGCAGAGGCATTATCTTGTAGCGGTTTTCAGCAGAGAATTGCTGTATTTAAATTACCCAATGTAATGGCTTCCTTATTTGTTTCAAGTGTTGGTATGACATTTCTTAATGTCTTCAGCATCTTTATTGCACATAGATTGCTCTCCGTCAATGATTCATTCATTTGCGCCTGCTGTGCTGCACCACACATTTATATTTTATGCTAGCACTCTTTCTCTTTTTTTTTTGTGATTAAGTTTGATGAATAATTTGTTTAGAATGGCTAAGATTTTTTCTTCAGTATCTACGAAGAAGACTTGTGTAATTAATAATTTTTAAGATATCTGCTTTAAAGTTTTTTTTCTCTGTGCCTATTTAGCAAAGTCATGAATTGGCTGCGTGTGGCTTTTCTGAGTTTAAATTAACTAGCTTTTTTTTTCATTAAAATTTTCATTTTGATAATTTTACTACTAAAGCTCATTAAATCTTTTTTTCTCCCTTCCTCTAGCTATACAATAGATCTAAATTATGTAAATTATGTTTAATTTCTTTTCTATTTTTGGAGTATGCAATACTCATAAGGTCATTCAATGTTTAATTCAAATTAAGCTAAAGTAAATAGAGATCAAGTTTTTAAAACGATGTCCAAGCTTCTGACTTCCATTACAGTTATTACTTTGGCAAACATTTTAAAGGCTGTGTTCATAAAATGTGTGCTCTATCTTGCAATTAATTTTCAGTAGGGACCCAAATGCATGAATTGGTCTCTCACAGACAGCTCCAAAGAGTGATTCATCAAGGAGTATGATAGATGATTTTTAATGGATTTTGCTTTAATAGTTGGTTTTAAATTATTGCAAAAGCATCAGAGTGATCAGTTTAGGTGTGGCAGCTTCTAATAAATACACTCACCTTAATGGATTGTCTGCATGACTCAGCTGATTCAGGACTCCTAAGATGCTAAAACAGCAATTCAAGGGTTTTTAAAAATAATTACTTTGTTTCCTTTATGCATTTCAACAGATTTTTCTTAACGTACTGTCCCCTGCTTGGGGACATACATTGTGAACCATAATGTAGGTCTGCTCAGTGACTGGAAGGCAGTCTGATTCTGCCATTTTGCCATCATACCACCTCCCAAGCCATCACTCTGCCATCAGCTGAGAGGACTAGCATCAGGCAACATGTGTTGTGTCACTCACCGAACAGCAAAAGAATGATATTGTACTTTGTCTGTTTAGAAACTCAAGGTGAGAAAAATTTTTCAGTGCCTTTCCTGCACTCTCCTACAAAAGGCCAGCTATAGAACAGACTATAAAACCCCTGAAGCAGAAGTCCTGTTTTACAGACTGTGCAGCAGATAGCACATTTTTGTCAGTATGTGAATAATAAATAAGAATTGTGGCCTAACTCATGGTCATAGTTACTTAAAGTTATGCAGTGTGCTAGGAATAGGTTTGGGAAAATTAGGAAATGGCTGACCCTGGAATAAACTGTGTGGTCAGAAGAGAAGTACGGTACAAGAGACCCATTTTCCATCTGATGAGAAATGCTTCAGATGTCTCACTCACCATTGCCCAGAAGATATCTGTTCCTGTACACTCAATGTACTTATTAGCAAGTCTTTCCCAAAAAGACCTAATTAACCACAGCCATCACGGTGGGGGGAAAAAAAAAAAGAAGGAAAAAAAAAGAAAGAAAAACTTTGGGAGGAAAGATAAGATTTTGGGAGGAAAGATAATGACAGAGCTGAGAGCTGACAACCCTGGACTTCAGTGAAGAGTTTTTCATTTACTTAATCAAGGTATTACACAATAGAAAGATTTATACAGGGTTGAAAGTTATTTTCCTTCTTCCCACTATTTTGAATCTACTGAGAAAGAGAACTGTACTATAAAAATAAATTAATAAATAAGCACATCTAATATTTCTTAACTATTTTCAATACTTGAAACTAAAAGATAGAATTGTCTATACCGAAATTCCTAAGAACCCTGTGGAGCTTCAGACTTGTAAATTTATTTACCTGGTAAATTACCTGCTTGTTATTCTATTACTGGGAGTAGAAATTGTCCTTTTTTATTGCTTTATTGAAGGTTCAGAAATTGTAAAAAATTGTATTTTTTCCACTCTATGACTATATAATTTATCAAGCCAGGGCCTTGCGTAGTTTATTACA
The DNA here is from genome assembly GCF_000695765.1 of Mesitornis unicolor. Lineage (NCBI taxonomy): Eukaryota > Metazoa > Chordata > Aves > Mesitornithiformes > Mesitornithidae > Mesitornis > Mesitornis unicolor. Next base: position 12,917 of record NW_010167096.1, read on the forward strand.
TTATTTTTCCATGTATGAAAATCCATTTGCTGCTCTGCTTCTTATTGAAAATGGTAATTTCCTGGGTGGATGCACATCTGTTATCATATCAGAGTCCAAGTATGATGAGTCTGAGTCCAAAACAGTAACACACTCTTTTCAGTGACAGTAAAGGAATAGTACTATCCTCTTACTGTGTGTTTCTACTTTAAGGAAATAAAACCAAGAAAAGATAACACTGAGAATAATTTTCACTCTTTTCAAATCTTTAAGTCTCTCTGCTACTTCTATACAGTCTAATACCTGATAGAATATTGTTAACATACAGTACAAATACTGTGGGGAATAAATTCTGCTTAGGTAATAGAATCAAGAGTAACTTAGGTTGGAAGGGACCTGCAGAGAGGTCATCTTGTTCAATCTCCT
>NW_010167096.1:13352-17773 GCF_000695765.1 Mesitornis unicolor
ACCAACTCAAGCAGGATGACCAGGGCCTTCTCCTGTTGTGTTTTGAACACCTTGAAGAACAGAGATTTCATGATCTCTCTTGGCAGACTATTGCCATGCCTAAAAAAAAAAATAAATAATTAAACAAAATCCATAATGCACTTAAGAAGATAGTCCTAAATACCTAGAGAAAATAAAAATGGCAGCACTTAGAGAAAGAGTCGTTTCCCCTAAGCGCAACAATCTAAAAGAAACCAAGTGTACTGTTATAATTGTGTAGAGCATTAGCGTTTTCTGAGATTATTTGCTATTTCCTTAAAAACAAAGGAAAGGAGAGTGGTACTGAGTAGATAGTTCATCCTGTCCATGTTTGCCTATTGTCCTACATTCAAGGACAGTATGACATAAAGAGTGTTTCTCTCCATGTTCCTTACAGTAATTCCTATCACCTTGTTCATCAGATAAAAGAAAAAAAAAATCGCCCTTAAGTTTCTTTTTTCTCTCTGCCATCACAGTACACTGTCACAATACTGTTTCAGATTCATCATAGACCATTTAAAAGGGAGAGCTCTATGAATAGGAATCTTTAATCTCAAACATAGAAACACACAAAATAATGAGTCCGATATATACATGCTGCGTAGCAGGATAATGCACCAACAGAGTAACAGAAGCTCGGTCAGAATTTTGCTGTTTAGCTCATGGACAGAAATTCTCTAGAACCAGGTAGAATATGAAAAAGAAAACAAAAGTTTTTATATTAAAAATTTGTCTGCATATATAAGTTAGGTGGACAAGGTGGAAAAAACATATTTTTTTAAAATTATAATTTCAATGAAATGTTTGTGTGAGAACATTCCAAAGCAGAAATCTATTAAAAAAAATTACTCTTACTGAAGCCAGGAGAGCTTCCAGATCATTGAAAATAAATACACTTGTATCTGTAGCACTTTATGAATTGTTAAACCAATTTAAAGTTTATTCACACAAACTTTATTATTTAGTAAGAATTGATACACTCAAAACAAAGTCACCTTCAGAAACTTCCAGGGAATTTTTTTAAAGGACAACAGAGAACACTGACACCAAAAATGATTTTAATTTTGTTGAATTTCCTTCCATTCCTTCAGAAAGTTAGAATAACAGGAGAGCCACTTCAACAGGTTTCTGTACAAAGCCTTATTTCATATAGAACATTGAATGCACAAGTCTGTAAGAAGTCATGGGAATGGATGAAAATGTTGAATAAAACAGGTGAACTACCTTATCTCAAGATGTTGAAGCTTTGCAGTTGCTTTCAACAATTCACCAATTTGTCTTAGTAAGACAGCAAGCATCCCATGATCTGCTGATCCCAGAAATACAGACAAGAGTAATTGACAGCATGCACCTCTTTCTATAGTTTTGCACATATTCCTTGGTTGTTCTTTATGGTAGGAAATACTCTAAGAAGTCCTTAAACATGATTAGTCAAAAAGAATTATAATTAAAACATAAATGTGCAGAGAAAACAGAAAACTTACGACAGGAAAAACAAATAAACTGCATTAGGTAAAGCTTTCTGGTTCATATTGCTGCAGCATTTGCTGAAAGAGAAAACTTTCGAGGGTCTGACCTTTCACTCTGAAAAAACAAAAGCTATAATTCCCTGTTAAATATGGCCTTCCATTGGTCTTAATACAAGTTTTTCAGAAGTTATTATATTTAGAGGTCTAGTTTGATTTCCTTTGTTAAATTCAATATTAAGTGATCATACACTTTAATATCTGATGCTGGATATTTAAATATCTTAACTGCATTTTCTAAAATCATATGGCTAAACAAAATATCAAGAGGTCAAAGTCCATTCCTTGCTAGGTGGCAGGATCACAACACTCACATGAGCCTTAACTAATGCTTGTCTAATTTACTCTTAAAGACTATTCTCTGTCTCCCCAGTCAGTCTCTTCCAATCTTCATCAACTGGAAAAGGTGACAGGGTGAGAAACCTTCGGGCGCTTTCAAAATCTGCCTGAACAGCTACTTAAACAACTGTAATTAAAGTAATAAAATATTTCCATGTAACGGAAATGAATCCATTTCAGGATAAAAAACTATATATATTTGTAATTATATTCAGGCATGTATGTCGTGCTAATCTGAGAGCTTTGTGAGATTCAAATTTTATTTTTATTTAGAAGAAAATCTATTCATTTCTTATGAAAAATTCTTTCAGTGATATCTATGTGCAAGAAAGGAAAAAAAATTAAGAAATCTACGTGTCCAGTACACAAGAAATCAAACAATTTTAATGTGTTTAACTGGTACAGTATCCTGAAAAATTAATTAACATCACTCAAACTCTAATACTTAAAATCCACTTCATTTAAAGATAAAAATAGTGAGACAATAACAGAATTATCATCAGTAAGTTGCTTCTACCTTTGGAGATTCCTGAAGTTTGATTCTCCCTTTCCAGTCTGATTACATCTTGTTTCTTATGGAAGTACTCAGAAATTTCCTTCTTTTGACATAACACTATAATATATTAAATACTGAGTCAAAGCTGGGAGACCATGGATAAGACAATTACATCAAAAGCAAGTTTCGTAAATCAAAGGATTATTGAACTCTTTCAATATACAATCACAATGAAAATAATAAAAGTTAAGGGGCAAAGAAATTAGTCATGATGATACTATAGTCTAATTCTGTGGAATATTGGTGCTACAAATATGTATACTATGTAATTTAAAAGGCCTACATTTTAACATGCAAGCTCAAATCAGAGGAAATTATTTTTTAATTGCATTTTAGTAAGGAGGAAGAAAGAGCAATTTTACATTTTCTCTTATAATACCCATGCTATGCTTTGAATGTAATACCTTTAATCTCTGGGCCTTCTTCAGAGGCCCAGTCATTTATGATTAAAAAGACCAGGTAGTGTTCTTGCTGAATTGGGAGGTCCCTTCTCCAGCTCCTGACACAAAAGTCCTATCCAATCCTCTTAATCAAACAATTGCATGCAAACTGGCTACTAAGAAAGGTCAGTGTTTGGCGAAATTACCTATTATGGCACAAAAAGGTCTCCAGTAAATAGTATAAAACACAGCTGAGGCAAGGAGAAAGATATCTATCATTCCAGCGTTCGATCTGGGCTATTAATTTATATACTCTTTCTCCATAACTCTTCATTTATTGTCAGTGGAAAGCTGCAAGGTTCCCCAGAGACATATTCAGGGCTTGTAAGTCTGACTGCTGCTCATAGATGCTACTTAGAGGAACCCCTCTCTTCTATGTAATAGAAATTTACCAGTATTGCCCAGTAATATCTGTGTCTTATTTAGGAATCTTAATTTGGGCGTCCCAGGGACTGGGGTCCCATGGACTTTGATACAAATACTGGGAATTGAAACCAGAGTTTTCTTAGCTTCTGCAAGGCAACTTAATAGAAGTACCTAGAAAACTTAGACACCTTCAAGTTTTTGCCAATAGAACAACACGGGCTTTAGAGTATTAGAGGTGTTTAACTGATGCAGATACCAGAATGCTCTGAGCAGTCTCTCCACAGTATATCTTGTTCTACTCTGACACAAGGATATTCCACATGTGAAATACGGAAACTTCTCTTTTCAGTGTCTGAATAAGCTATATCTGGTAAGTCACATACCAACATTAGTCTTGTCTTACAGTATCAAAATGAATAAAAGCAACACAGCTATGGACCCTATGAGAGAAGCTGTATCCAGAACCCAAATTTTAAGTAAGATTTATTTTTAACTAAGTTTGGTTTTTGTTGTATTTTTTTTTCCTAACAGCAGTTGTAGAATCTAAAAACAGTTGGTGTCTACCACGGAAAGAAAATGGCAGTCATAAGCAGATCTGTTGTGGCTCTTGACTCACCAATGATGGTGCATCAAGAACAAAAATATCCCTCAGAAAGTATAACTGAAATTTCTGAAAAATAATTCTAGAATAAATAAGTAAGTTCATTGTAACTTTCATGTTCATTTATAAAATAGGCAACTTTAAAAGAAAAACATGTTCACAATGTCTCTATAATATGACATTGTTAATCTCGAAACAGTGTAAGTTATAAAGCAAATATAACTAATCAACATACTTCTTGTGAGGGGAGGTTGCATTAAGCTGTGGACAGGTTGCAAACACCAGACCACACTAATCATGCGTCATGCTAAAAATGAGAACAAAGAAGCAGAGCTCTTGGAAAAGCTTCTGGACATGAGACATGTTAATAATATCACTAAGTGATCATTTTATACAGAGAAAGTCCAAGCGGTATTTACCTCAGGGTCACTTATCTTACTACTCTGGTAACGTGTCAGATAAAACACAAAGTGACTTCATTTGTGTCTCCGTTTAAGGGTCAGAGAGAGAGGGAATAGAGAGAGAATTATAATAATAATAACATTAATTGCTCCGCACAAGGTTGGAAGTTAAAA
>NW_010167097.1:0-13591 GCF_000695765.1 Mesitornis unicolor
TGAGCAGCTCTGGGTGCCCCTGCGCAGGGATGGCTCTGCCTGCTGGCAAAACAAAGCGATGGGCAGCACCTCCCTGCAAGGGCAGTAGCCGGATGAAGACTTGGACACCTGCACCGAGTGCTTGCTCACAGGCTGCCCCAGCTCTGCAGCCCCCAGCCCAGGCTCTAATCAGCCTCCGCTACTGCAGGCAGAGCCTTGTTGAGGTGGAGGCTCCTTTGCCAGTGAGCAAATCTTCCATAAGTCAGCCTGCCTCTCTGTAGTTTATTTGCAGCTGTTTCCACTAAACCTGTGACAGATATCCCAGGCTAATAAATGCCTCAGTTGCAGTGTGTCTTAGTGCGGGTACGTGTCTGTCTTTATTAAATGCTGGAGTTATGTTAATTAATACAATGGTAGTCTTGTTATTGAAATTAATTTGTTATGCGGCATTTCTACTTGAAAAAAGTGGACTTCTGTGGAACATGGCTCCTTGCTAGGAGTGGCTCTTGCTGCTAGGTGAGCACCTGAGCTGAGTGCTAATGCAAGGAAGGCTGGATACCAGGCGAGAAGAGAAAAGGCTTAAAGGGGTAAGAGCAATATCTTTCCATGCTGTTGTGCTTGAATGACTTGGAGGAATGCTCAGATGTAGTAGAGCTGTTTCAGGTATGTTAGTTTAATTCTCAAGACCATTTATTTTGTAATCTATGTATTTCTCCAGAGGTCTTTAAGCTAAAGATTTCTATGTGTGAGTTTAAAAAACAATTTTTTTAAGTATATTGAGTGCATCTGAAGCCTTTTTTTAAAAAATTGTATATTGGTTTTGTTTTGTTTTGTTTTTTTCTTACTTGGTTATTGTGCATGGACTTGCTGGTTGCCTTAATTTAGCAATTTGGAGTTGTGTGCCAGGGAGCTTGTGTAGCTACACAGGTGAATCAGCCTTGCACAGAGCAGGAGTGCTCTGAAGCTGAATTAAATGCATTGCTTCAGTTTGGTTCCTTGCTAGACTTCAGGCTGGTACAAAATCCTGGTGGAAGGTGGACATTCCTTAGAATAAAGATTAAGAATAAAGTCTAAGGCTGTTGTCCTGTGGAGTTGTTTTAGACCTGCATGACTGAGTTCTTGATTCAAACTATTTCAAGTTTTCAAGGGAACCAAGAGGGCTGTGAACAGCCAGCTTGTAAGTGGATTGATAATAAGAAATATGTGTCTCTGTTAACAGTTTTGTGTAGTGGTGGCAGATGTGCTGCATCAAGGACTCAATTGCAGTTCATGAGCTGGTGGCCTGGGAGCTCACAGGGAGGAGGAAGGAGTACACAAGGAGCTCGGCAGAGGCTTTGGAAGCAACAAATTCTAGCAGAGGGTTGGATTTCCTACTTTATTTCACTTTCTTAGAGGGTTATTTTTTCCAGTATGTGGAAATGCCGATTGAAAGGAGGCAGTCAGGTTGAAGAAGTTAGACCTGGTTCAAGGCTCCTCATTACCGTGGATAAAACTGAATTTTGTCAGTGTGAGACTACTGTGAAACTGAATTCTGTGGGGCCAGTGTGAGTTTGGAGGAAGAGCTCTGTGGGTTCAGGGTGATGGAAGAGCTGGGGCATGGGGCACTATTGGTAAAGCACATTCAGGCTCGTTTTTCCCTCTGTTTTTTTTGTGGCTTCCACATACCCACATTTGTCCATGTAGCCAGTTCCTTCCAGTCAGTTTTCCAAGAAACATCCTCTTCTCCTTCCCCTGCAAAATCCAGCAGCTAAAGAAATAAGTGCTGTTATTTGCACTGTTAGCACCAGCAAACACTCTTATAATGTGGATGCTGATGAGCATCTAGTCCAGATGTGTTCTTTCCACCTCTCTTCTCCCCAAAACAGCCCTTTTAGTAGCTGAGGAGAGAAAAGGAAACAAGGCAGAGGCCAAGAATAGATGTGGGGAGGTGAGGGACAGAACTGGCAGAAGCACCATGGAGCAAATGGCTGTGCCTGCAGCTCCCATTCCCCTGCAGAGAATGAGCAGGCAGGCAGCAGGGATGGGTTGTCCAGCTGGGGCAAACAGCTCCTGCACCCGCACCAAGTGTCCTGGCCAGCCCTGGGCCACAGGGACAGAGCAAGGATGAAGGCTTCAGCTCTGAGCCCTGATGGCAGCTGTTGGCATAGCAGGGAGCTGCAGGAGATAGGATTTCTTCATCCTGGGTAGGCCCCCCTAAATTCCCTTTTCTTCTTGAGTTAACAGAGACCGCTGCTCTATATACAGCTCTGGTGTCTGTCTCATTCCCTAACTGCCTTTATTGCTGAATGCCCCTCTTTAAGAGTTTGTCATGACTTAGCCACTATGAGTCCCTCATACCTGTGAAAAATGACCAAATCTCCCATTTGTGTGCAAATTGTGTGATGATACTCAAAGCAGGCATTTCAACACCTGCAGTTTTTCCTTTTCTTGGACCAGTATTTTTGCTTTTTTCGAGCCACCTTATTCATCAGCAACATTTGATCACTGGCCAAGTGACATGTGGCACCTTTTTCACAGTTGGTTTAGGACACAAAATAAAAGAGTTGTATCTTGCAGAGAAGTGTTACAGGAATGCGAACAGCCAGAAAGTGATTATACACGTGGAATGCCACCAGGGTGCACAGCTGGTGCAATACAGGGAGGGAGCAGGGCTGTGAGGGCAGTGGGTGAGAAGGGAAGAACAAGAACTGTCCTTCCTGGCAGTGTTTGTTAGTGTATCTGGGGGTCCTGCTCAAATACTGACTGGAATTGAATGGCTTAAAGCAGGATTTAATCAGGTCCACAGAGTGAGATGTAGAATTGTCTGCACTTGCAAGGAAAAGTCTTTCCGGTTTTCTATAGCACTGGCATAGAGAGAAGTGGAGTGGATGTATTGCCTACCTCTGAGTCTACATCAGCAACCCATTAATGGGAAACGCACTCAGAACAAAGAGAATATGCCCCCTTGTATGCTTAATGGTCATGCTCCCAGGTCACTGCTAAACCTCACACACTTTATGTACTCCTCTATGCAATGTTTCTACACTGTAATTTAAAACGGGGTAAATTATATTGCTGACCATAGTTAATTGCTGTCAGTGAATTAGTATCATAGGCAAGAGCAGACTGCATCAAAATAACCTGAGATCAATCTTTCACTTTCTAAAAACAGAGCTACAGAGTATTCCCTATGTTATTAAAAATGTAGTCACTCGGGATGCAGTATTCAGAAAGCAGGTGATACCTGGTCAGCAGCTGACGAGCTAGCTTTGGTGACACTTGTTTTCTCCTGAAGGCGTAACACTCCACTGTTGGGGTTTTAGCAGCAGCAGAATACAGACTCTTCTGGAATTGTCTTTTCTGTGCCAAGTGAGGCGCTTTTCCTTCAGCAATTCTATAATGAAATAAGGACAGCAGAAGTGAAGGGAGGGAGCACGGAAATTATATGGCAGTTCTTTTTCTTTTGTCTTAAATTTGGGAAAGCTATAGACCTTAAATCTATGTTAGTCCTCTCTGGATCTCACTGGAGAATTCTGGTGCGTAAAACTAAAGCCCAGGTTTGTTACTGGGAATGAATGCAGAAAGGGGATCCTTCCCCTTTGACTTTCAACATGAGCCCTGATAATTCATGTTTAGGATAATAACGTCATTACCATATAATGCTTAGATTTGGTGACTTCAGAAGGAATTTTGAGAGACAACCTTTGCATCAGCTTTTCTGAGGTTTTTCTTTTTTGGCAAAGAGGGTCTAGTTCACTTGCAAAGATGGGATAAAACTGCGGGAAGCTCATAGGGCCATAGCTTACAGGTGATCTTGTGCTCAAGGACATGGTTGTGCTTAAGATGAGGGTGATGGAAATCAACCCAAAGTTGTGATTCTCAGCTTGAAGGGCAAGAGACTGCCAGGCAGGAGGAGAGCTTGCCAGTGAGAGGAGCTGGTTAGCTGCTCTCTGGAGAAGTGTGAGGCCCTGCTGCCAGTGTCGAAGGGCGCCAGAGTTGTTCCTTTTTCATTATGTTATTTGTGGTAATGCACTATTCCAGCGTTTGTGGGGGAAGATAAGGGAGCCCTCTGGTCTGGTGGCATGCAGTGACAAGCTGGAGGGAGACTGATGCCCACAGGGCAACGTTTGTTGTGTTGGAGGCCACCTTGTCCCATTCAGACTCGACAGAATAACCTTTAAGGAAGGTGAAATGTGGTGCAGGTCTTTGTGCCATTCCCTAGGGCACTGTTTTCTGAGGCTGCGCATACAAGCAGAGAGTGTGTCACTGCACATGGTATAGTTAGCTCTTCTGCTCCCAGGGCACAAAGCCAAACCTACCCATTAAAAAAGAGAGCCACAACATTTACATCCTTCTCAGGCAGTATGCAGGAACCTTGGCCTACGTGCCCAGCCCTCAGGAATACTGACTAGTTTTGCTGTTATAATGCAGCGCACCCAAAATCCATTAATAATGATTAGCAATAAACATTGAGATGAATGTAGTTGATGTTTGTGTTTTGTTGGTTTTTCTTTGGTTGGATTTTTTAAGTGGTAATTGGTTTTTATGCAAGCACTGGCTTTTTTCCCTTTGAGCACATAGAAAGGACCTTGCTGTTGTAGCTCTTGGCTGGTCAGGGCTGCTTGATGGTCTGTCAGTGTATCTATGCCAGGTGGCATGGGGTTCGTGGGCACAAATGACAATAAAACTCATCTGTGATGTATGATAGGCTCCTTTTGGTTATGCCCATCCCATGGTCTTGATCAGCTATTAAGAGACTTTCAATCATGCGCAGGATCAGGAGAGCCTTTCCGAACACCCAGAACATGAATCCCTGAATAGCCCGGTATGGCTTGCTGTGAAGCCGTAGGTTGGTGCTGAGCCAGATGAATGGGAGGGCTTTAACCAGATGACTTCAGAGGAGCTGCTGTAAGTCTCCCCTGCCCTGAAACACAGAAGGAAGAGTTTATTGTTCTGTACCACTACCACCAGCTCTGCCCTCTGAAAAGAGAAGGCAATCATTTAAAACAGAAGTGTGTGCATGTGAGCTCTCGAATTAACATTTGTTAAACCACTGCTGAATTGTGACAATTGAAATGTTACTGAAATTTTTAAAAATTTGGAAACTTTGGTTCTACTTCACTTGCGCCAAGTGTTAAAATGGTGCATATCTAAATGCATGTGTTTATCCTTCCTTCCTCTTGCTTTAAGTTTGGCTAAAAGGTGGTTTTCATACAATTAAACCTAAACATTTGCATCCAGACAAAGTCTGAGTGAATTTTGTGCTTTGCACCATATGTATCTATCAGAACTCCTGGCTAAGTCAAGCTCTGGCTATTGCCATTCATACTCTCATAAATCTCTCCCTTAGATATCCTGGATACCCTTATTTTCGTTGCTATTATATGAGCTACAGAAAGCAAGCTTGTAAATGGTAAGAGCTCTGGCCTAACTTTACTGTGGTTTGCATATCCTAATCTAATCAGAGCTTTTGATAAATTTCTAAGGTACTCAGGTATGACAGACCTCTCCACCTAAACTCTAAATCATCTTTATGTACCCTGTGTTCTAAAATAAGCCTGATACCTTACTGTGTGGATTCAGAGCAAGAATGGTTCCTCAGTACTGCTAACAGACCGTCCTGGTCAGGGGATGCAGGCTGTTGCCTTGTGTCACCACAGAAGTCAGGACTAAATCAGAGGTGCATGTTCACAAATTCCTGTGAGGTTGTGGTTAAGTTAAAATACGCTGTGTTTGCAGTAGAGGTAACATAATGCTGTAGAACAGATGTGTTTTGAATAAACTGGATGACTTGGAACATAATTTGAAACTCTATTGTGAGATTCCACATCTGGTCTAAAAGCTTAATTATTCTATAAACTCCTGGGCATCTGGGATTTTATCAGAAATAAAGATAGCTCTGAATATCCAGAAAGTTGCTAATTAGTAATTCTTAGTTACCTTGCCTCTACTGAATGAAATGTTAATAAGCTAGTTCCTGTGAATCTGTCATACATAAGATTGCCTAATTGCTTGTGTTGCATGCTACAGAGATCATGTTTTCAACCTGGGAATGAACCTTGATTGCGGGTTTTTTCCTGCTGGAAATACTACGAACAGTGCTGACAGGAGCTGATGGGCAGTGAAGGAGCTGTGCTCCAGGAGGGGACATCGAGGGCAGCGAGCACCCCTCATAGCTGAGAGCTCAGGCCAGGCACTTACTCCATGGCAGAGCCCCAGTGCAGAGCAGCCCTTGGCGGGCAAATCCAGCTCATGCTTTCAAAGCATTTAAATCAGTGTTGTTGTTGTTGTTTCTTACAGGGGGTGTGGAATGAGGTTTCATCATTCTGAATTTGCTTTCAAGTAGATCTCCATTCAACAGATTACAAGAAATATTCCTGGGGAATTGTTAGCATACAGACAGAGGCTTCAGGCTGTAAATCTGAAAGCAGGGAAGTGTAAAGGGTGATAAGGGAAACAGGCTGCCGTGATAAAATACAGTCCACAGTAATAAATGCTGTCTGTTAAAATCTCGTTTCTGAAGTGGGAGGAGAGGTGGAGTAGTTTTTGGAGAGACAGAGGAGAGGACTGAAAATCAGCAAACGGGTATTGAATTTGTTATTTTAACTTCTTTTCTGAAAGACTGATGTTTTCTTGGTCAGGAAGATTTTCCTGTGTGTTGTTGGAAAAAAGGAGGAATAAATATTCATAAAAGGTAAAGGAACTTGGTGCATGCACAGATGTGTGCCTGTGTCTGCAGTATGTGTAAACCAGGTGGTGTACAGATAACTGACAGTGATGCTGTGTCATGGTAGGTGAATGAAACAACGTAGGCAGTTATTGTATGGATGAAAACAGAAGAGGTGTGTGGTCTTAGTGTCCATGCTAAAGAGAATGTGTTTTTTTAAAAGTGAGAGGTTTAGCTAAATAAGCATTGAAAATGGAAGTGTACCCCAAATGCACTGAAGTTCCTTAGTTCTGATGGACAGAACACTGACTTTAATGCTCTAAAGAAATTGGTGATATTTTTGGAGCTGAGGTTTTTAACTTGCGCTGCAGAAATACCCTGTGTCCTAGCTTAGTTTCAACTGACTTTTGCTGGCTTGGGGCATGAGATAAAATGTTCATTTGCCTTTGTAGCAGACTTTAATGCTCTAAAGAAAGTGGTGATATTTTTGGAGCTGAGGTTTTTAACTTGCGCTGCAGAAATACCCTGTGTCCTAGCTTAGTTTCATGAGCCCTTGCCCAGAAGCGTGTCAGAATGGACCTTTGTGTTTTCCTTTTCGATGCTGCCCAAGGGCCAGCTTGAGTCCTTGGGCCTACAGTGGGTGCAGGTGTAGCCTGGGCTAGACTTTTGTCCCAGACGCTGTTCAGATGGGAGCAGCCCCGGCACAGGGCTGGAGGGTTACCAGCCGGGCAGGAGCTGGGGACTGCCAGGACAGAATCGGAGGAAGTACTCACCTGAGAGAAATGCGATTTGTCCTCTTCAGTGCTTATTGAAAAGCCTGACTTTTATTGTAGTTATCTCTTACAATATTGTAAGGAAACCGGTATTTTAGTAGTGTCTATTGTTATCCATGAACCTGATGAAATGCCATTCTCAACAACATGTTCTTATTTCTTCCTTATTTAACATTCTCGTAGCAACTACAATAAAAAACAAACAGAGGCTTATCATCATGGCATTTGTGAGCAAAAGTGCTCAGGATTAATTCCCCTCCCCCTTCCTTTTTAAAAATCGTCTATGTTTCGGTTTTGTTGCTTGTTTCATTAAGGTTTTGTTCTAGAGTCACAGTTTACATATTTCAATAGAGAAACTAGCAATTTTATTCACTCAGCAAGGTGCTTCAGTCACTAGAGCCCCTGCCAAGTTTAAACAAAATGCATGGATAGATGAGAGTATTTGCCACTTCTTGTTTTCAAAGTACTTTACAATCCTTAACCAATTATTCATGGTTTATTCTGTGAATATCCAGATGGATCTCTGAGTTGTTTGTATTAAATTACACTTGCAAGATCATGCAAACTGAAAGCAACTATATGATTTCACTCATAAGGAAACTAATGATTTCTTAATTAACTGTTAAATTGAAACAAAGAATCTAGAAGTAGCAGAGACCATCTGACTGGAAAAACGCTCCTTAATGCATTGTCTTCACAAAAAACTGGGTTGTTCGAGGGATAGGAAGCACAGCTGCAAAATCTGCTCCATAAATCAGCAGACTATTCTGAGCAGCAGTGCTGAAGGTCTGTTTGTTTATGGAATCATGGAATCATAGAATGTATTGGGTTGGAAGGGATCCAGCCCAACCCCGATGCAGTGAGCAGGGACACTGTTACTACATCAGGTTGCTCAGAGCCCCATCAAGCCTGACCTTGAATATCTCCAGGGATGGGGCCTTCACCACTGCTCTGACCAGTGATCACTGTTCCAGGGATCTATCACCCTCGTACTGAAGAACTTTTTCCTAATATCCAGCCAAATCTACCCTTTTCTAGTTTAAAACCATTATCCCTCATCCTATCACTACATGCCCTAGTGAACAGCTCTTCCCCAGATCTCTTATAGGCACCTTTCAGGTATTGGAAGGTCGCTGTAAGGTCCCCCTGGAGCCTTTTCTCCTCCAGGCTGACCAACCCCAATTCTCTCAGCCTGTCTTCGTAGGAGAGGCGCTCCAGCCCTTTGATCATCTCTGTGGCCTCCTCTGGACCTGCTCCAGCACTTCAATGTCCTTTATGTGTTGGGGACTCCAAAGCCGGACACAGTGAGAATATAGCAGTGATATAAAGGTGGGAGAGCAAAGCAATATACACTGAGTTATAAACTTAGTTACATGGCCCTCCCTTCCAAAAGTAAATAATACTTTGTTTAGAAAAAAAAAGTGTGGTAAAAATAGATTTATTTTCTTAATCCCCCAGAATCCATCGCTTTTGTAAAATTACCTGGGTGTTATGTCAGACTGAGGAATTTGAGTAGAATGTGAGGAAGTCCTTTCTCTGTTTCTGTCTCTGCTTAAAATCTTCCATTGTTTCTCTTCTCTGGAATATCCAGGCCTTGTCTTTATTACATTTCTGAACAGGTAGAGTTGTAATGTGCTTTATGATCTCTGCCTTACAGTGAGCCATTTAACTTCTTTTTTAAAAACAAACAAACAAACAAAACTCACACAACAAAACAACACAGCTGAAACGGTAATACAGCTGATTGATGCATTTCCAGAAAGAAGAGAGTCTCAATTAACGATGGCCTCACCGAGCCAGTTAATTTAGATTAAAACAGCGGTGAAGATAGCTGCTGCTCAGATCAGGAAATCCCTCTGGCATTCTGCTCTCCTCCCTGCGCAATGCACCGAAACGGTTAAAGCAAATTGTACACATTTTGTTTAGCCCAATAGGCTGGAGGTTCAGAAGATAAGAAGTGCTTCTCACTGTGAATGCATTGTGAAACATATTTGAGGATAAGGCTTTTGATGAGAATTTACATTACAAAAAAACCCAAAACTAAACCACCAAACCCCAACAAACCCAGCTTTCCATTTTAAAATGTATCACACTGTTTACTCCCGCAGAGAAGTAAGTCTTATCTTTCAAATTTCAGACTGTTTGCAGTGAACAAAGTTCTGCTCTGAACAGCAGAATCACTTTCCGAGGCAAGATGCATACAACATTGACACTGTAGGTAGACAGCTCATTACTGCCTATATGTGTCTGCATGAGTTCCTGAAAGTATTTGTTCTAGTAAGTGTGTAAAATAACTTACATGAGGAAACTGAGTGAAATTCTGATGTAGTGTGAGCGAACATAAACAAGAAGAGTTTTTTTGAAGCACTCACTTCCTATTCTTAGGTGTCAGTTTTGACATTTGAAGAGACTGGTAAAATTCAACTGACATCTGAGTCACAAAATGCAAGTTGTCAGGTCTAATAACTTTCACAGGCACTGGTGCCAATTAACTATAATAGAAAATGAAATAATTTGGCTTTTACAAACATGCAGTAGAACTCTTCTGAATGTACTGTGGTCCATATGCATTTTCAGGAATCCTTTAAAAAATAACCATTTTGTGGATTACATTTTGCATCTGTCTGCATGTATGCAAAAGATTCCTACTGTACCTTTCCTCGTTACACTTCTTGCAGGCGCTCACAGGGTAGATGCCAGCATCACCTCACACCTCCTTGCACTGAAACCTGTATTACTTCTTGAACTAAAGCTCTATCAAGCAGATTACACATTTATTCCAGCTGCAGAGTAGCCAGAAAAATGAAGGTACCATTTGGAAGAAGCACTATTTCAACCTATGGAAGGAAAAATCTTTTACAGAGCCTAATCTCCTGATGTCCGTCACTGTGATCTCATAACACTCTTAATCTGTCTCCACCTGTGAGGAGTGTGCCTTAAACCCACACTCCAGCCTGCTTCTTTGGTTTTTTTATTATTATTATCATTCTCTAATGGGTATAAAACATATGTGACAACAAGCTGAAGATAGTGTTGTTTATCTGTGCTGGTGTTAAGAAGAGGAACGAAGTCTGTGAGGGAAAGGATTGCCTTCATTAGATCTGGTATAACTGGGAAAAAATCGGGATCAGCTTTTTGAACTTGGAATCTCATCTGTTTCTCAGTCCATCCTTGGGGAGCAGCATGGCCGGTATGAGCTGGCAGGGCGCAGGCTGCTCCCCAGGCTCTGTCAGATGGACACTCTGCCTAGGAAATGGCCATGCTGGTTTACAGCTGCTGATTCTTGCAGCTTCTGCTGCGCTGTTCAAAGCTTCTGCAGGGGCAGTGCACAGTGCCTGGGAGGCACAAATAACACAATGACCTGCTCTTACCCGTGCTCATCTGAAGCAAGTGCCCAGCGGAACCATTCAGCTCTCCCAGTGCATCCTGGTTTGTGGGTGTCAGCATGCTGTCCCCCCCAGATTGCAGTGCTAACACGACACGCAGCCCCACTGGTTGCAAAGGTCCAGGCTGCAAAGCAGTGACCTATACTAGGAGCGCTGTGCTGTAAATAAGAACTTATGTGTTAGATATGCAGGAGATGTTTTGAAGGTGGTGATTTCTCAGGGCTGACAGAGTTGGGATTAGGATGTCCATCAAGGAGTGCAATGTTGAGCTGCTCTCAGAATTCTGCTGAACAGGTAGATGGCATTGAAAAGAGATTTATGTACTTGGAGTGGGGGGAAGAAGGGGAGGAAGGGAAGAAGAAGGGGAAACAGATGGGTATTGTATATGTAGGTTTGCTTTTCTTATCTGGAAAGGAACAAGTAGCCTGCCTGAGCAGCCTCTGCTTTTAATTTCTGCAGCCCTACAACAAGGGGCAGGTGGGAGGGGAGGAGGACAGGGAGCAGCCAGCTGGGGAAACCAGGCTTGCTGCTGCTCCCACCCAGAGGGAAGGTATGGGTGCAAGTAGGGTCAGTCCTGACCTGCTGTGGTGGCACCTCACCGCCAGCTGCTCCCTTGAGCCCCACTGCTGATGGAGGCAGCAGCCCCTGGTGTCTGCCTCCCCAGGTAACTGCCAGCTTCACCGTTTCCTAACTAACATCTTTATTTTTGCAGTGTGGAGCACCTCGCAAAGCGTACTTGGAATGCAGGGAAAGCTGTGGCTTGTGGTTCAGGTGCTAAATGCTTGTTACATATTGTACAGGATGAGAGTAGCGAATCATCATTGGTGTGATTCATGTGGTGGAAAGGCTTCACTCTGGAATACCAATTTAGTTGACCACTATGAAATGCCATTTCTAAGGGCTGTGATGAATGTGGGTGCACAGAGCTCATCACTTGCTAAGAATTAGTGGGTGGTCTTGTGGTGTAGCTGTGTAGTATCAGAAAGGCTGTTAAGGAAAACACTCTTGAGTTTTCAGTGAATGCAGAGGGGCAGGAAAGTGACCAAACCCTGTGTGTGTGTAGATTTCAGTGACCTGACTGCTGTCTTAAAATCCTGGATTTGCTTTACCGATTTAATGAATATGGAATTTTTTAGGAAAGGACTGCATCTGAATGAAAGAGGCCAGAGCCTCCTCCCCACATAATGTCACAAGTTGCTCAGGGACAGCACATACACAAATCTTGTGATGGGCACTGCAGAGCGGGGCTGGCACACGTAGCAGCTGCAGATGGAGACACAGGACAGATGAGCTGTTGTGCCTGCTCTGAGGATAAATGAAAGACCCTCAATATCTAGAGCTTTCACTTCTGTTTTCTCAGCAGTTTACATGCCTTCTCTCTTCCGTCAGAAGATGCAAGTTAATTTGTTTAATGTAAGTCTTGTACAAGCTTGATCAGAAGGCAAATCAAAGCTTACTCCTTTTGTAGCAATGGATGGAAACATTTTGAAATCTCAATTCAGCTGTTGCCAGAAGTACCAAACAACCTGATAATTTAAACTCTCTCATTTTAATGCCATCAAATAATTCAGTATTAAAATTAATCATAGACCTCGGGAAAATCAATACTACAGTTCTGCATGAAATAAAGCATGGCTTCTGTTCAACTGAACCTGCCTATTTCTAGTGTATTCTGATTCAGCAAATCTTTAATATGCAGTCAGCTTGCTGGATAATGCAGATTTATTTTCCTTCTGTGGGAAGACATAGCACAGCAACCTGCTACTGGGATGTAGGATTTTCAAGACTTTAATCTCCAAGTCTATTTGTTCAAGGGTGTGTTAGGCTGTTTCCATCCTACAGTTGTCAGATACCAGTTCAGTTCCAAAAGTATATGAATATTCCTATATACATATAGGAAGTATATGAACAAGGAGCTCCTGGACGTACTTGGGCACAAAAGGAAAAATCTACAGGGAGTGGAAGTGAGGACAGGTTAGCTGGGAGGATTACAAAGAAGTTGTCCGAACAGCCAGGCATCAGGTTAGGAAAGGTAAATTGCAGGTGCAATTAATTTATCCAGGGATATAAAGGGGAGCAAGAATAGTTTCTATAGGTACAACAGTGATAAAAGAAAGGCTAGGGAAGAAGTGAGCCCTCTCCAGAAGGAAGATGGAGAACTGGTCACAAGGGACACAGAGAAGACTGAGGTGCTGAATGACTTATATATTTGGATCAATCCTTCTTTCTTCTTTTTGTCTCTCATTTATTTTTCCCTTTGCAAAAATAGAACTGAACTCTTTCAATTAAATCCAATTAAGAAATCAAATTAGCACTGCAACTTGCAGGGCACTATTATCGTGTTGACTTTTAATTATACTACTCTGGGTACATTCCTTTCCCGAGCCCTGACTGTTGTGGAATAATTGACTTGAACATGCTGAGGTGGAATGCTTTTCCTAAAAGAAAAACCCAACTTTTAAAAATATTGTGTATTTATTAGCTGCTGATATGATGCGTTAAGAAAAAAAGGATAAACTAGCTCTCCAGACTGAAAAGATGAGCTTTGTGTTGAGTTCTTTGTAGCAGTCCTCTGTGAGTGAAACAGTTTGCCTTGAATAAGAAAGTGCGTGTCGAGTAATAGAATTGACTGAAGGACTCCAAAATTGAGCCTACCGGCTAAAAGGGCTGACCACAGCTTTCAGGGATCTGAAGGTTTGTGTGACTGCTTCTCATGGCTGTGTCGTAGTTAGGAAGTGTTTTCTTTTTAATTAAACCATCATCCCTCTAAGAAATACCACTTTCATTTGGTTTGTAATTAGGGAAAG